>NC_037599.1:23731194-23906194 GCF_003073045.1 Pomacea canaliculata | reverse complement strand
TTTTGCCTCCCTTGTTTCCAGTCGCAAGTCAGGTTCCATATCTACACTTTCCGTGCAAAGTTTGTTGACTGAAGAGCCCGTTATTGCTAACACGGTTTTCTGACTTTGTCGAGGGTTTAATTTTTTTCAAGATGGCTACAGGTTGGAGAGTGGGGCTTGCTGGTTTGGATGTGGGTCCTCGTGGGTAAAAAGTTCATACTGACACACGATGTTTGTTTAAATTGGGGTGTGTGTGTGCGCGCGCGCGAGTGCGTGTGTGGGTGGATAAGAGGGTGGAGGTACGGGGAGTGTCTGCGTGTGCATGGCTCAGTGCCCGAGCTAGGGCCTGCAATTTAAAAAAAAAATATTTGTGTAGGACGTGTGCATGCTCACATGCATTCATGTTCGAAAAGATGTTCACATGCACGTGTACATGTGGGAGAAAGAGCATTTGTTTGGTATGCATGAGTGTATATATATATCTATGTGTGTGTCCATATCTGTGCGGTGTGTACGAGCGTGCGCGTGTATGATGGGCTAGAATCTCAATCTCCATCGAGCAAGTAAGAAAAGAAGAACAAAAACACTGTTTTCTAGGTCGTGCAATGTTAGCAGACTTAAAAAAGAGCAAATACAGAAAAAAGGAAATGTTGCATTGATGGCGGGGAGAGGGTTGTCCCTCTTAACACGCTTGTGGCCTTAATATTCTTGTTGTTCTGTCAAGTCATCTTGCTTGCAACCTCTCCACCTCACACCCTAACCCTCCCTCATACCCTAGTCATGACAGTTTTTTAATGTCCCTGCTCATGCCGCTGCTCGCCATAAAGATGCTGAGATAGACTATAATGGAGATAAGCGGAAACAGCGAGAGTAGGACAACGAGGAGGAACACTCCCATCAAAACTATTTCTTTCTCTCTCTCTTCATTTTTGAGTTCTCTCGGTTTTGTTTGCGTTGTGCGTGTTTGTAACACATAGAGAGACACTAGCTTAGAATAAACATAGAAACTGCCGACCAGAAAAAGCACTTAATTACAGAAAAGTCTGTCTTTGTCTCTGTCCACCTGCAAGTCTACCTGTCGCGCTCTCTCTCTCCGTCGCTCAAAGTGAATAACATCCACTGTAATTTACAAACATAGCTTTGTCAGACAACACCGTAGGAGTAGGTAGTGTTCACTGTTGGTAGCATCCAAAAAAGTAGTAGTCGTTGTAGGAAATTTCTACAGACATACCAGGAAAAACTCTTTTTTCAGTCCTAAGTACTTACTATAAAACCTTACCACGGTACCTGACGCATGTTACTATTTATTTGACATGTCTCCATGTCAGCGAGAGAGGACCTGTCAGTTCATAAGCATCCATTACTTTCAAGTAAATGTTTGCATTGAATGTAAAGGTTGTAGAGAGCACTGGGAATAGTTGCCCCCTGTTGGTGAGACCGAGAGTACCTCCTCACAACAGTTCGCCCTCGGAATTCGGGTAACGAGTGGAGGGAGTTCGTACAACAAGCGGCCTCCGATGTCGACGGGTGCAGTGGAGGGCGCCGAGACCAACCCGGAGGTTCGAGGGATGGGGTCGGGTGGCAGAGGGATGGAGGAAGGATGGAGTGAAGGAACGCAGTGTCAAGGGCTGGAGTTTTTGCGACCGATGACATATGTGTGAAATGACTGGCCTAACGACCCCTTCAACGCGCAGAATGGGGAAAATTGCTTGCTCCTCTTTTTCTTCTCTCTACCCTGCCCTCCACAATAGTAGATTGTAAACTCGTTGGAGTTTCTGGGTTTTTTCTTTCATTGTTTTTTGGTTATTTTTCCTTTTTTCCCTCTGTCCCGGTCTCTGATCTCGTCTTGAGCAATCATGATGCAACAGGGAGCTCGGTAAAGACCGGATGCGAATGGCATGGTCATGTTTCATTTACTTGGATTGACAGAAAGAGCACTGTTGAATCTGAGTGCAACATGATAGGGCCTGGTATTAATTTCACTTTAAAACTGATGGCAAGTCCAAGTTAATACCCATCTTTCTGTTCATCGCTGTCTTTACATTTTTCTGCACAATGGAACCGCGCAGTAAAAAGATTACAGCAGTTAAATGAACATTCAAGACACTTTCACAAAGAATTTTTTGAAACTGAAAAGAAGAAAGAATGGCCGAAGGCTGAATAAAAAACATTGGTCAGACAATAACAGGAAGGGGAGCGGGGAAGATGTATAGATGTTGAAGACGCTTTCATGGGTGGGACAAAGAGAAGGTAGAGACGACGTGGCGAAGAGAAGGAAGGTAACGCATGACAACGTGAACAGGAAACTTTCATGGGCCAGTAACTCTGAAAACAGAGAAGGCAAGAGAAAGAACATCATTATTCATTGCTGGATGCCGCAGCTCCACTTCTCCTCACCAGCCAACCACCAACGGTGCTCCTCCCTTTATCAGAAAACCTGCGCGTGAGTTTGAGAGATAGTTTCATACTTCACTTGATCGGAAAAACTTTGAAAATAGATGAAACACATGCTAAATCCTCCTCCTCCTCCTCCTCCTCCTCCTCATCATCATCATCATCATCATCATCATCATCATCATCATCATCATCATCTAGGCGGCCCGGTGGCGCAATGGTCAGCGCCTGCCACCAATACAATAAAAGTTGGCTGTCCTGGGTTCAGCTCCCGTCTCGGGAAAGGTGTTTTTTCTTTGAGTGTGGCATCTAACCAAAGTTTATCAAACTGATTGCAACCACCTTTAAACAGAGTAGATTTATTATTGACATGCGTACTTACGGAGTGGTGTGTACTACAATACCCAACCTGAAACTTTACAGTTGTAGAAATGACACCTACCTAAACCTAACCTTAACCCTAACCCTCCCTGTTTAGTGACAGCTGATACCATCGGCCATACGTGAGAATAATACATGAACTTGTATATTTACTACATGCAAACAACAGCTCTGGTAGCCATGATATCCCCAAAGGCAACACCACTTAAGTAACGAATTTTAAAAAAGAAAACAAAGCACAAAGCCATTTTGCCTGGAAGTTAAAAAAAGAAAATGTTGAAGCCATTATCGTCTCTACGGCGTGAAAGAAGATATTAACAGCTTTTTTCAGTTTCCCCATCGCCATTTTTATGGCAAGACATTTACTTTGTTGTGTACCGTTAGTTGAGAGTTAACTCCCCTTATTTGCACTTTAGCAGATGAATAGGCGCAGTGAAAACAGAGCTGGAGGTAAGCCTGTAGGAGTGGCGTGAGGATACATGTCACGTGACACAGAGCTGCTCGTGGTCTTTCACATCTAGTCATATGCTTGCCTCTAAATATTGACATGTGCACATATTTGCATATTTACGTATCACGTTGTCATGGCTACTGTTAGAGAATCAAGCCGGCCACCTGCGGTTATACAGGTGTACAACAGGTGTACACATAGATTTTATGAATTCCCGGGATATAGATTCTCTCCCTTTTTATTAATATTTTGATATACAACATTACTGGCATACCTTTCACTAAAAATCTTAAAGAAAAAGAAAATTACGAGATTAAAAAGGACAAGGGAGCGGAGATAGAGCGACCTCACCTTCCACACGGCCATCGAGCGCCGTCGTTTCTGGATGAGGACATCGTCGACGACATCATCCACGCGCGTCTTTGGCTTCTGGCGCTCGAGGAAGGAGTCGATGGCGAGGAAGAGCGGCAGCCATTTTTTCTCCAGGCGCTCGCGCACGAACTTCTGTGCCTCCAGCAACACGGCGCTGGGCGGCCGATCCTCCAGCAGCTTGCCCCAGCCTCCCCCTGCCTGCATCACCTGTGGCAACCACACACAGCGAGGCTCGAACCGTTTGACTGATGGAGTGATTGTCGTAGTGGTGATGGAGGGAAGACGATTGATAACAGACGATGATGGACAATGGATAATTAATATTATAGTGGGTGTTTGACGAGAGACCGTGATGATGTTTGATACTGTTTGATGAAAAATGATCTTTGGTGATGGAGAACGGATGACAGATGATAGACAATTAAAGATGGATGGATGTTGGTGATGACGATGTCATCTTGGGGCACACAGGTATCGATCACGAAGATGCTCATCGCGAGAAACACAATAAAAGGGAGGAATGGACATGTCGTAGAAAAGTAAAGAAAGGATGGGAAATTTCTGGTGTGGCTAACAATTTAATAGAACAGTAGAGATCGAGGCAAAGGACGTGGGAACCACAGGGGCCCACCTGAGGGGCTGCCCTATACTGGGTCCGCTGGCGAGGTGTTGTTGTGGCCCTATGCTCCTTGAGGAGTAACAAAGACTAAACTAAACTAAAACTAACAGTTTAATTGATAAACATCCGGTTTTCTGGTCTTAGTTTTGCTGTTGTAGTGTATTTCCTACCCAGCATACCAAAGTCCCTCCAGAGGTATATGTTGTGTGGTAAGAGTCAGGGGGATGTGGAATATGGACAACAAACCGACACCGCACTTTTATTCGTGGAGAATGAATATTACAGCTTCGTGTAACTTCCCGGGCAAGCATTTAACCCAGTGTATTAGCAAAACATTCCAAGCTGATGTCTACAAGCAGTTTACCCACAGACAATGGCGTAGAAAGATGCTCGGCTAGGGGGAGGAGGGGGAGAGGGCAAAGTCCATGCTGACAGTGAACGACGTTCACATTCTTGTCCCTCGCTATTTTTATGAGGGGCCCTCGGCTGCTCTCCTGGCCCCACCAGCATCCCCCCTGGTTCCTACCCCACTGAGATGACGTCAGCGACTGACGAGGCAGTTCTTGAGCCGCTGAGCCGTTGGGACCATGCACACCCCGATGTCTCTGCGAGTAATCTCCCTTTGTCCTTTCATCTGCCGCAAACATCCGTGCGAGCTCGCGCTGAAAGCCCTTTTATCTCGCGCCGTATCTGATCTCCATTTCGTACCTCGTCTGGCTGCACTGCTGGTCCCGCTACTCAGCTGTGGCATAAACATCTTCTTTTGTGATGGGCGCTGACTCCGCCTCCGCCGTCTGCACGCGGCGCTAACGAGCGAGTACCAACGCCATACATCACGTGCTTCGCATACCTTTCAGGTGAAGACAATTTTGTGAACAAGGACAAAAGGGATGACAATAAATTTTCTCTTCTTCATCCCTGCAACACCCTCCCATCCCGTACTTCTCAAAAAAGGAAACAAGTTACAGAACTGCGGTGAAGTACTGAACTTTTGTGTAAAAGTGTTCTCAACATCCGGGGACTAGGATGACATTTGATCAAGCCAATGATCATTTTACATGGACTACTTGCTACCTCGACATGGTTTGATCATCAACCCCTGTTCTTACCATGTCTTACACTGATAGTCACATGAAAACGATGCCATGGCAGTGATAATGACAGAATGATAATGAGTACATGGCAGTGACAGAGAAGGCGACACAAGGGAAACAACTTTACCCAACAAGTAAAGAAAAGCTTACCTTAGAGGAAATTTCAATCAAGGATGTAAACATTATGAGTTGTGATTTGAAATACATGTATTGTGTCTATGACTCTTTCCCTTTCTCTGTTCCTTTGTTTGTCAGACAGAGAGGAGATGGGTCTGTCTGTCTGTCTGTCTGTCTGTCTGTCTGTGCGTGCGAGCGCGCATGTGTGTGTGAGAGAGAGAGAGAATCAGAGATGTCATGATTGTTCCAGACATCAACGAAAAATAAATTTGGAAGTTGTACCTGATTCTGGCCGCTCTTTCCTGCAGGCGAGTTGGGGCCAAAGAAGTATTTCTTGGTCAGGTAGTTCTTCCTGATGTCCTTGGCTTTGGCCTCTGCGCTTGCGCTCGTCGGTGGGTGGGATGCGGCGCCAGGCCTCGATGTCCATCCAGCACTTGAGGTCCGTGTCCGCGTACTGACCACACGCACAAGGGGGTCACGTGAACTCAGAACTTTCTCTGAACTCAAATCAGATTAAATGAACGGAACCACATATACGCCACCAACGGAGGGTACACAGACAGACAGACAGACAGACAGACAGACAGACAGACAGACAGACAGACAGACAGACAGACAGACATGCAGACAGACACTAACAAAGGCTGGATCATAGCTTTGCGAAAAGGGGACGCACACAGAAACAAGGACAATGAGATGTGGTGCCGTGGAGAAGCGAACCTTTTCTGCCAGGAACTGCTTGAAATGTTCCAGTTCCAGCCGATTGTGCACGAGCTTCTCGAGGGTGTAATCGTGGAACTCCTCTGGCACTTCGTCCCACACGGCGGGGTCATACACGGGGTCGTCCTGTCCGTCCGCCGCCTGCTCAGGGGTCGGCGGCCGCTGTGGATAGCGTCACACACAGGTCTCAACGTCACACAAGGCATAGTCGACGTCACATGCGTCACACACAGCTCTCAGTCAACGTCACACAAGGCATAGTCGACGTCACACGCGTCACACACAGCTCTCAACGTCACACAAGGTGGATAGCGTCACACACAGGTCTCAGTCGACGTCACTCGAATCACACACTCACAGGTGTGACCTTCTCTCACAGCGCCACCCATTCGCACATAAAGGTTTATTGTTGTTTTAAGATGTTTCATTGTGTTCACCGCTGTTTAAGTATAGAATCTATATATAGCACGCTCTTGTGAGCCAGTGGACACCGAGCATTAGTATGTATTGAAAGTAGATTTTATGTAACATCTATTCACACACACACACTCATCGCTACATGTGTGATACATGTATAGCCACACACATCAACTAGTGTGATAAATAATATATCACAGCGGGTTAGTCAGATAGAAACAGACTGACGAACACGTTAACGGGTAGACATGCACTTGAAGCAAATATACTTTAGATAATGTAGTCCCGTACTTGGGAAAAGGTTTGACTGTAATAAAATACTGTTAATAGGTTAAAATACCGCATCTGTTTCAAAAAATCAACAGTGAAATTGCATTCGATCATTCTGTTCTTGAGATGCAACAACAACAACAATAATAATAAAGTGTGATTTATATAGCGCGCGATCACGCTGATGAAGAAGCATGCTCTCAGCGCTTGAAACCAGAACGAGACATGGACAACATACGAAGAACGGAAGGATAAACAACCCTGAAGAACAAACAGTAAGTATTGAGAATTTCGTCAATCTGCAGAGGAAGAAGAGCAGGCGGACAAGTCAACAGACGAAAAAAAATGAAAGAAGGGTTATGCTAGATGAAGCAAAAAATACTTCTTGCGTTCTTTTCATCCTTCTCAGAACTCTTCCCAACAAAGCCTGCATAAACACACGTTATTCACACATGTAAAAAAATAAACAATTCCGCAATACATCCCACTTGTTCATGTTTACGTGTAAATAACTTAGCTCGCCACAGCTGTCAGAAGAAAATTTTCTTTACAAACCTTCTCTAAATTTATTTTTTTATTATTCTAGTCGCTTTGTGGCCCAAGCACGCGCATCTGGCAGACACCTTGCCTTCTAAAGACAGTGCCAGACGGTTGAATCTTGAAGGACCAAAAGTTGTCAAGAAAGAAAGAAGGAAGGAAAAAATGGATTTGACGACTTCGGTGAAGGTTTTTTCCCCCGGCATGAAGTTTCCATAGAGATATGGAAACAATGAGTCAAATTACATCCCATGAGTAACAATGCTAATCTGACTCACAAGCTTTGCTACAAGGAATGGCGGACTGTGGGAGGAATACCTGGGACTATTACCGCGCCAGACACCCCGCAGCGGGGGACTCAGCTCTACCCAATGTTTGCTCTTCGGTGGTAAGTACCCCGAATACCTGGCCAGCCTCTCGCCATGTGGTGTGAGGGTGCGAGATGTACAAGTGGGGTTTAGCTGTGCTTGTCTTGTTGATAGGTTACCCCTCGCCAAACGAGAGAGAGACAAACAAGTGTGGGGCCTACACAGTCTCTCATTACACATAAACATGTAAACAATTTTGTTCAGCAAGTTGTTGTCATTCTCTGAGCAGAAATACTTAGCGCTGACCCATTCGATGGAAATTTTATTTATTTAATGACTGGATGAAATTTAATCTTGACAGTATGCCACCTTCCGAACTCTGAGCAAGAAATCCCTCTGACGAGGAGCGAAACTTTGTTCTGGAACATCATGGTTCACGTGTTATCACGTGACTAAACTTTCCTACTAGCTGTTGCAATAACAAAGAAAGATAAAACTAAGTAAATAAGAGGAGAAAGAGGTGTGTGGAGAAATGTTGAAAGGACAATATAATGAACAATGTCCAGGGTAACAGGCAATGAACACAGGTACAATCTACACGATGTAGTGTCACAACATTTACAGTATTCAATACTCAGTTCAAACCTCTTTGATCAGCCCGCTGCGCTGCAGGTGCAAGACGTAGGTTGACTTGGTTTCCAGGTGCCGCTTGGTCTCCATCAGTTCTACCTGTCAACAACAAAAGCAGACTGCCTGTCACACCCGGACATTCATCTTTGTCAAGCCGAGGTTTTTGAACGAAATACTTGGACATTTATTAAAATTTTTACCGAAGTCAGCGGCTTTGCTCAGCGAGCTGGGTAAAATGTAAAAAGATTTCAGAGTGAAAGACAGAAAGGTGTAGCTAACTGGACGAAAGAACAAAATGCCAATGGAAAACTTGTTTACACACACAGAACACCTCAACGTATTGCTGACATTCGTGATTAGAAAGGAGTTGAGTAGGTGTGTTTTATTTGTGTCAGCAGCACAAAAGTAATTCACGGATTTGACGACACTGACCTTGTCATAGGTCACGGTGTCTGACCCCAGACTGGCCATCCAGGCCGCATACAGGGTCTCCAGCACCTCCTCCTCCGTCTCGTCAAAGAGTTCCTCCTGAGGCGCGTTCAGACGCTTGCGCACGTCCTCCTGCACCCGGCCAGGACACCCGATGCTTCTTGCGGAGCACCCGACAATGTACTTGGAGTAGATGGCCTGCCGTGTGAAAACCCACGTGAAAACTCGAAAGACTGATACAAACTTACTGGAGTTTATGCATGCAATAGTAAATATTACATACTGTTCCTACCACAAGAAAACTAGACAATAAAATTTCTTTCTCACATGCGCATATTTTTTGATGGTGTAGAGGTCCAGTCGATCCTGATAGAACATCATGCGGTAACTTTGTACGTCCTCCCAGAAAAGTAAGGCGTCCCGCCACAGCTGAAACAAAAAAAGCTTGAAAACAAATTATTCGCGCTGAGAAATTTTTTTAAAATCTTATTTTTAAACTGTCTTGAAAATACAATTCTTTAATCAGTCTTCAGCATCAACCTTCCGGTGCCGACCTAAACCCCATTGCCGCTGAGGAAATACTGTCATGACCTGAGGAAGGTTTATAACAAGATGAAATGCAGCAAGAGACGACTCGCAGACTCTAGAGTACGAGAACCACTTCTAAAGTTTTGTAGACACTCAGTGCGTTGTTCCTGGGACTGAAAACTTGGTATATATTATATAGGAATTGTTATTTGGCCGATTCCCTTCTTCGAGCAGACAGCCTGGCTCACCTTGTTGTTGGAGCGCTGAAGGAATTTGCGGAAGACTCGGCCTGACTCCTTCTCGAGGTGAAGAGCCTGCAGCAGGGCCTCCATCCGCTGACTGCCCAGAAATTCAGAGCTGCTGCTGCTGGTGCTGGTGGTGCTGCTGCTGCTGGCTGGACTCACCTGACGCCCTCTGTTGACAGCCGTCAGAGGGCGCTCGCTAGGAGCGCCACCCTCGCGGTCCACCCGTTGCTCCAGGGACCGTATGGACCCCGACTCCCACGAATCCGAGGATGAAGACGATGAGGACTTGGCAGTGTGCGGACGGCTGCGGGGCTGGGAGAGGCTGGTGGGAGGTCGGGCCGACTTGGGGCGGGACGCAGCTGACGACAGTTTTGTCCGGCTACAGACAGAAAACTTGTAACATACATAAACAGACCAACCGGAAACACATTTCACATATTCTGGACAGCTGCGTTAGCAAAATGGCGTCTGATAGCACCCCGATCTTTTCAAAAGATGTCATTCTTAACTTCCTCAAATCACTTTCAATACAATAAACTATACCTTGACATGGACGCCGAGAGAGGGCGCTGTGCAGGGTTGATTTTCATGCCTTGAGCTTTCAGGTGCGCCGTAAGGAAATCCCTTGGCTTCTTGGTTGCCGTGGAGACCAGTGCTGGCTGGGTAGGTGTTGCGGTGAGGCCGGGTGGTTCAACAGCAGACGGTCCATACGTTCTGCGCATGCCCACTGGGGGACTAGTGGTCTGCAGCAGCAGGTCATCCTCTGGCTTCAGCTGCTCACAGAGCTGAGGATGAACCGAGTGTAGATGGGTTAGTATAGCAAGTACAAGAGTAGATTGTTAACATTCTCACCCTAACAAGTATGGGTAGGTACCCCAACTGTATGTCGAGTGTTGTATTTTTTCAATGCAATATGTGGACAAATGTAGAGTACGGGTATGGCCAGTGAACTAGAAATGTCTGAACAGGACCAGACAAGTTGTACAACTTACACTCTGGACCACGACCTGGCGCTGTACCCGGGGATGGCAGGACTTGGGTCTCAGGGGCAGGCGGGGTGTGGGGCGACTGTAGCGACACAGACTTTGTGACGAACGCAGGTTCAGCAGTTCACGGTAGTGCTGGTACTTCTCTGGGTTGGTGTTGATCAGCTGCTGCAGGAGGAACCGGGGAGCCCTGCATCGCATGTCGATTAACATGTTAATGTTACACTTACTGAGCATTAATAAACATAAACGTGAGCCTGAGACACCAACCTGCTTCCCTTCTGTCAACAGATGAGAGCAGAAACAAATAGAAACCAACAAATAGAAAACGCGGTTTATATCAGAATTCGTAATTATTGTGGGTAGCATCTTTCAGGCAGGGCCGCCGAGAGCCAGCCCGGGCCCCGGGACAGACGACCTCTCCGGGCCCCTTGTACTTGTAATCGTAAATTATTTTCCCAGTATATAATGTATGTTTACTATTCGAAAGAAGAAAAAAAATCCACTGACCAAGGCCGGGCCCCCTTGACAGCCGCGGGCCCGGGTACACCAGACCCCCCTGTCCCCCCCTCTCGTCAGGCCTGCTTTCAGGGTATTGAAGGAGAAAGGATGTCATGAAGTCACCCCCACACACACACACATACACACCCACACACACACACTGACCAGTACAGAAGGAGGGACTCGCCCACTGCGGTTTGCACGGTACGAAGAAGGTCGACCGACCATTTCCCGGGGTCACTGAGGCCGAGCTTGACTTTGTTCTCTGAACTGATCTCGTACATCGCTCCTTGTACAAGATACAGCTCGCGCATGCGTGACAGATACCTGGCGACATGAACACACCTGTCACCTACAGTCTTTAGCACATTGAATACCTTTGCTACTCCAACATGGCGAGATAATTTTTTTTTTAAATCTGTAACATGGGATGACAATGAAACTGAAAAATCAGGGATTGTGAAGGGAGGAAGGTTGTTTGGCACTCACTGAGCATGCTCGTCAGGTGACACGACCAGCAAGAGACGGTCGATGTCCACCCACAGGTGCCACAGCCCCTCGCCTGCAGTGCCCTTCAGGAATGTCTTGAACTGCTGCAGGCCGCGCCTCGTCTTCAGGCTGTGGGCTTTACGCGCCTTTCTCTTCCGGAAGAACGGTCGGTCCTGTTCCTCGTAGTCCTCCTCGCTGTCCAGGAGTGAGTCGACATCACTCTCCTCCGGCTTCTTGTAGGCCGAGACTTCCGCAGGTCTGTGTTCAGGTGAGCCCGTGGCGGTTTGAGGTGGTTTGTGGGCAGGTTTCTCTATGGCGACCACGTTATCGAGCATGTCCGTGGAGATATGTGAATACCTGGGAAAAAAGACATTTTTATTTGGAAGTCATCATTCAGACAAATATAAACACAAACTGACTACATGGGAGTGACGTCCCTTCTTGTAGCAAGGTAAAGGTGACAAACCAATCTGAAACTTTGTCTTGAGCTTGTCAGTTTGGTATCTTTTTCGTTCCTTGTTGTTGTTGTTGTTGTTGTTGTTGTTGTTGTTGTGTTGTTGTTGTTGTTGATGAAATCTCACTGACATGCTTTTTTGAGTAAACTCAGCCTTACCTGGTTTTCGGGAAGATTCCATAAATTCTGGGGTCTCGCTGCACTTGTCCCTGGTTCATCCTGGACAGTTCGGCCATGGCCTTTTTCATAACGGCCCCCACAATGACAGCGCTGAGGTCCTCCAGGCTGTTGAGGACGATGACTTTGCCATCGCCGCCCTCGTTCTTCGTCATCTCAACCTCGGCACGGTCGTCGTCTGGTGCTGACGTCTGCTGCACCTTGCGGTGAACGTCGCCCCCGTCTCCTCTATCAACCCTCGTTTCGTCTGTCTTAGAGTCATCAGCCTCCACGTCCTCAACATCGTCAACGCCAGACTCGCTGTCGGTCGCCTCAACCTGATATACACAGTGAGATATACACTAACCTTGTGAGAGAAGTAACAGTTTGACAGGAACTAACCTTGTGACACAGTGAACTAACACAGGACTAACCCTGTGACATGGTGTGACATGGACTAACCTTGTGACACAATGTGACATGGACTAACCTTGTGACACAGTGTGACGTGGACTAACCTTGTGACACGTGTGACATGGACTAACCTTGTGACACAATGTGACGTGGACTAACCCTGTGACACAGTGTGACGTGGACTAACCTTGTGACACAGTGTGACGTGGACTAACCTTGTGACACAGTGTGACATGGACTAACCTTGTGACACAGTGTGATGGACTAACCTTGTGAGAGAAGTACACAGTGTGGGTGTCCATTCTGTTACCATCGGAGTCCGCCGTTACACAGACGGGTTCCCCCGGTCGGGGGGTGTACGGCTTTCTGTCAACTCCGTCACTGTCGTCACGTAGGACGTCATCAAGGTGCCGTCTGCCGCGCACAAAGCCTGAGTCTGGCGACAACAAGCTGAGGACGTCGCCGCTGTCGTAGAAGGAGCTGGAGAAGACGGAGCTCTTGGAGGGACTGCCGAGGGCGCTGTCGGAGCGCCGCAAGCTGGTGGAGCTGGTTGGAGGACGGGACTGCGTAGGAATGATGGGCCGTGAAGCGCTGACTGGCCTCGACAGGACCGCATACGTCACTTCCGTCCGGTTCGCCATCTGAACTTGCGAGAACCAGACATCGGAGTCAGTGACGACAGCGTTGCCCATGCAGACGTACATGTTCTTCATCATGACACCCTTAAAGTCCACGGGGACCTCCTCCTGTTTGGGGCGAACCTTCCGCGGCCTGGGCGTGCGGTCCACCTGCATCAACACGAACTCGCCGCGCCGACCGACCAGCTGCGCCTGCGACATCAGGCTGCCCAGGCGATACTCGAAGTAGCAGTCGCTCTGTAGAAAGGTCGGTAGGCGCTCCGCCTTCACCCAGTGGATTCCCTGCTCCTTGTTCAGAGTCTGTAGACACACATTATGTAAAGGTCAAGGAGTTCACGACTAGTCAGGTGCAGGGACCGACACCGAACGTCCTGGCTATATTAGAAACTAATTTCTAAATGCTTATAATTCTGCGTCATCTATAAAATATATATAAAAATCATAACCTGAGACTATGTAAATTCGACCCCTGACATGGGAACCTGATTGATCACAAAAGGTAAAAAGTTGCTGGAGAAGCGTGTTGAGCTCTCGATGCCATGTTTTAGACATGGTAGACCACACACTTCATTTTATAGCCATGAAGCACTCCGACCCTTTAACCCCTTAACGGTCTCCACAACAGGACATTAGGAGCTAAGCATCCCCCACCCACTAATTCCTGGTCGTGGTGTCATCTAGTGACTGTCAGGATGACCCCACCAAGTATGGCAGAAGACCCCAGGCCACAAGGAACTCAGACCGCCCCTCACCGTAACGCTGAAGGCCGTGTCGATCTCCACCTTCTCGGGTCCCTCGGGTGGCACGATGGGGATCAGCGGGATGTCCCGGAAGGCGTGCTGCTTGACCACGTGGTACATGGGCGGCACGCGGCGCTGCGAGCGGACGGCAGCTTTGATCTGCTGAGCCAGTTCCTTCCGGGCGAGGCTCACCACCTCGAAGCCGCCAGTGGTCTGGTTGAAGCATAGCGGCTCTGGAAATGTCTGCGATACACACGTGACGAGACAGGGTCTGAGCGATCAGTGAGGTCACAAGGGAAAGTCACTTACAGGTCACACAATAAGGTTACTGATTAGCCAGCTACAGCAGGTCCCAGTCATAGCTACCAACAAAAGAAGCGAGACTATGGTTTGCAACCTGAGTATTAATTAGTCATTTGAATTAAAACAAATTAGGACAAAGATCCTTTCGTCAGTCCGTTCATCTATTCTTTTTTTTTTCCTTCCACATCTATCCTTCATTTCTACTGAAAGTTTGTATCTTTGTATCATTGTATATTTGCATTTGTAGAAAAAGCGCCCTCATTTTTTTTTTTTTCTTTTTTTCATTTCTGTCGTTGCCCTTATTCATTCATGTTTCTTTCATTTTTATTTATAAGAAATTTCCTCCTTTTTTTCATTTCATCTTTCATTTACTTATTTGCTTTTTTATTAGTTCGCTCCGCCACAAACACGGTATCAATAGAACAATCTGTCTTACAGGCAGGGCCAAGTAGTAGTTGAAGTATTCCACAAACAGGTTATCTGTGGCAAGGAACTCTTCCTGCAAGAAAACAAATTCAGGAGTAGAGTGACATGTAGTATGGACAGGACGAGTAGAATGACAACATGTAATATGACATGTAATATAGCCGTGGAACATACTTTATTCAAACTACGATCTGTGTCGCTTATTGGAGAAAGTGAAAGTTGACAGAACTTTGAGGATTCAGGTGAGCAGCTTTTAGAGACGATCTGGTTGATACTTATCTAATTATGTGTACTATGCTAATGCTAGTCTGGCGATAGCACTAAACCTGACAAAATCTTGTGTAATTAATGTGAATACACCTGTCTGCACCGATGTCACATTTCATTGTTTACCAATAGGACGGGTGCATCGCCAGCTGACCTTGTAGACTACGATCTGTGGTCTCCTGCCATTGCCATAAATCAGCTCACCTGTACGACCCCACAGGTACTATACGCGTCCAACTGCGGGTCAAGTCGGGTGGGTTTGTCTAAGACACGTATGTTACCAGATCTTACTTCAGGTACATTTTATGCTTGCCAAGTTCTTAATGCACTTGAAAATATGTATGTATTCTGTAAAGCCATTTCCTGCGAGCTTTCTGTCTGTCGATATGTGCCAAGAGTTTGTGCAGCTTTTCGACTTTATTTGCTTCTTTTAATACTTAATATCTGCAAACTATGCAATAGATTTTTGATACGCCATTCTTTGTGTCAGAAGATACAAGTAAACACAAACTAGAGGCCTTAGGTGTGTTTAGGGAATTCCATAAATCGACAGCATTTTCGCGGGCAGGTGAAAAGTTTTCCAGCCACAGCCCTGACCTGACCTCAAACAGGCGGCCGGGTCCACAGGTAAGTGGACAAACCACCAGGTCCTTACTAACTTCCAATCTTCCCACCCCATTTATACATACTTTGTTAAAAAAAAAATACAGCTGCTGCTAAAAGCATTAGTTAACGTATTCTACTTTGATGTTAGCTCAATGAGAACAAAGTGACAGCAAAGAAATGTGAAGAACCCACCAACGTTCGGGACAACGCTGTGAAGGTAACGCGTCCGGGTGGCTCCATGGCAGAGTCGGGTGTGAAGCGGTTTCTCTCACTCTACCCAGCTGCCTTCAGCTGTCTTTGATACCCACCCGCTTGCCTAGTGAAAGACGTGTGTGCAGACGGACAAACCACAAAACCTTTCACGCCACCCAGCATGGAGCGGGTCACGTGCTGGAGTTAAGGACCCTTTACAGACAATGGCAACGGTCCATTGACGGCGTGGAGCGCGAGACGCAAAGAAAAACATAACTAAACCTCTGTCATTACCGCAAATGCTCGACCACTCAATATATTTCCCACCGGGCGTCTACCTGTCCAAGTCAACACTATCGATCTTGCGGCGACTTGACCAAGGCAGTCAGGTGTGGCAGGTAAAGGGTGGGCACGTACTACCCGTCATAATGACACCCTAACCCGCCTGGTAAGAGTGGGCTTTATTGCCGAGGGCAGTCTCGTTGCTGCTTTCACAGTGTAATTAAAGCAGCAGTGATGACACTAAACAGAAGTAACCTGAGACACCAGCGGTGAGGATATTAAACACAGGGAATTCGAGTCCCCAGCGGTGATGATGTGACACAAGTAATAAGGGAGAGTATGATAGAAGAAATAAGTGGTTCAGAATGATAGTGATTGGGTCTGGAGCGGGTGGTTGTTTTGTAGGGGAGGGGGGAGTCTTATTTAGTCCTCAATGTCAGTCAAGGCAAGCGCAGCAAGTTTATTTCAATCTTAAACCCTAACGTACGGTAGAAATATCTCTAACATGCAGAGACTACTGATAGTGATTTGTGTAGGTGTTGCAGTGGATTATGTAAGAGGGACATTCACAACCATTATACTATACATGTGTATACCCGGTAATGGCAAGAGTCAGTTGTGACTGAAAAGTTGTTTCTACGCCCCCAAACGAACAAACTTTCGTCAAACGCATATTCAGTGTGACAACTCCCGACCTCTAGGACTAGAAGAAATGCCGTGTCACTGAAGTAAAACAGATTCCAATCTGGTGGGTACACATTTGGAAAATAAAGAAAATGCTCAGCGCCGCGCCTTTAGTCTGACCAGAAAGCTGGCCATTGTGTCCAGTCAAAGCTCAATCTGTCCGACTGTGGTCATTCTAAAGGCTGCTTAAGGGTGGGCGCAGGTCGACGACTTAGAGAAACTGGCAAAACTCCGAGGCCCACAGACAGGTGAGTGGCACTACACAATGGCACAGTTTTTATCGCTGGACCGGTCACTACATTTTTATTGTTCCCAGGCTGAGACAGACTTGGACATCAACTGACGGGAACACCACCGTTTTCGACTTGCTGTCGAGAGCAATGTGTCAAAGGAGATAACTGCTGTGTGAAGTGGAGCGCTGGAGTAGGTGAGGTTAGTTCCCTTTCATGCCATTAGGTCTCCGTGGTGTTGCCGTATCAAAGAGAGAATTTCCCCTCCCCTTCAAAATAAAAAAAAAAATAAATAAAATAAATAAATAAATAAAATAAAACTAAGCAAAACAAAAACCAATCTTCACCAAGCAACATCGCTCCTCAGCTAACACTCTCCTGTTTCCTGCACAGTAACTGGGGAGTGGGGTAGGAAGGGGTGAGTGCTTATCGCCACTTTAATGAAGAGTAAAAGGTCCATTGGCTGAATCTCAAGTACATCTCTGCGGATATAAGGCTTTTTTATATGGCTGGCGACGAGATGTGTGTGTGGTGGTGGTGGAGGTGGTGGTTGGAAGTGGGAGGCACCCTGCCCTATTGTCATCCCTCTCTCTTCAGCGAACAAAATCACCGACATGTTGAAGAACTTCCTGAGGTAAAGCAAGCAACCAATACTGTATGATGTCTCTATGTTGCAGGCTAGTATTACTCTTAGTAGCACTAAGCTATGGCCAAGGATATTGAGTGTGTTTGTGTGTGTGTGTGCGCGCGCAGAGGTTAGTTATGCAAGCGGCTGAGAGAGAAATGCGACTTGCAGCACGTTTTGCCTGCAGGTAACAGGTGCAGTGACCGGTCTAATGAACCTTATTTCTCTCTGGTTTCACAGTGATTTTTTTTTAAGATTCGTTAATACCGTTACCTTGGTAACGAATAGAAAACGAGTAATGTGTAAGTAACAAGACTCAGACGATCCTGATCCCTCTACACAGAACAGCCTCGCGCTGCGACAACAGCAGCAACACACCACCACCTGCAGCAGCAGCTTTCATCTCTCACGACTTTCGATCCAGCCTAGAGAACAAGTTCTGTTTAGCAGACCACAAGCAACATTTCCTTTCACTTTTCATTCTCTGCTCAGTGCACCGTGCAGGCAAAGATCACAGGTTTGTTCAAAACATATGGCGGCCTTCTCTCTTGGCCAGACTTTCTGACTGTAGTCAGCGCTTGTAATGTGATGCTGCCTACATTAATACTGCATGTGTTCTAGTAGTAAGAAAACGGAGAAAAATGATGGCTGACAAAACAAATGAAGATCGAACGCATGACATGGGAATGGTGAAATATTTATCAACGTTTTCCTGCAACTTGCATTCGTGGTGCACTCTCGATACATATTTTATATTAATATATATAGAGAGATCTACTCTCGGTAGATATTTTACATATATAGTGGAGACAAATGACAGATAACACAGCGAAGTAGAGTGCGATTAAACAAATAATAATACTAATAATAGTGTCTCCTAGTCCCACAGTCACCACCTACTCTCTCCATACAACCAGTCCCCACAGTGAGTTATGACAAGCCTGACAGCACCCACTCAAGTTTTCACAATATTGATTCTAGCGACCACAAGACAAGCACCTTTGACGAGGTTCTTGAGCAATTCGCTCACTGTTCAGACAGAAAATGACTCTGAACACCGCTTCACCTGGCAACCGCACAGGCTGTTCTCCCGGTGGAGGCACTCCCGCTGGCAGATACCAGTGGACGATCTGCGAACCAATAGCTAAGTAAGCTGCTTGGTTTTTGTAGACAGTTTAACACATCTTCAGTTTTACAGCTGAGAGAAATCACGAATTTACATCCTGGACAACCTGCTCAAGAACCACAGCCGAGTCAATAGAGTGTCAAAGAAGTAAATTTATGAGTTGGTTATAACACATTGTTAATCGACCTTCTGCTCAGATGAAAAATATAATCATAGCATAGACAGCATAACAGAGAGAGGATTAAATTGCTTTTGTTAATTTATTTGATAACTGTTTCAGCAGCTTGAGGGCAAAGATTGGTATGTTGCAGTAATGTCTGTGCATAGAACGGAAGTACATTTAATGGACTAGTGAATTCATGAAGAACATCTACTCAGCCTGTTCCCTCACCCAAGATAGCTAAACCTGCTACCCACAGATTGCGACTAATGTCCCTCTATTCATTGATTCGGGGTAAACCTACCCAAATCGTCTGAGCCGGTAAAAAAAAAAATGTGTTTCTTGAATACGTGTCTACATCCTGTAGCTGTGACTGTTACCTCTGATCCTGTAGCCCTCTCGTTTCTAGCATATTCTGAACTGATTATAAATGTGATCACTAAATACAGCAAACATTCCTCTGTGTAAGCATATCAGAATTACTAACTTCCACAACATGGTCATTAGTTTCAAACGAAAAGTGTGTTGACTTTCAAAGCTAGGGTTCAGTCAGAAAACAACCGGAAGCAAACAATATATATATAAACAATTATAGACTCACTACCCTTGCATCTTAAGTCGTAAAAACAGATTTACATTTCGACCTGAAGTAGCACCAATTGCCCTTCTTCGAACTCCCATTCAGCGAAACTCGTGATCGATACAACACCGAAGGCTTTGTTCGATCTGTTGACCTCCTATGGAATCAGCTAAAGAAACATTGTCCACATGCAAGATTTCACTTCGGCTTCCTCAGTCTGTTGGACAAAGGTCAGACTGCTTTCAGATTCTTCCCTAATTAGACTGGTAGAGAATACTGCTGTGAAATGGTGTAATGCTCACAAGCACGCACTCACGCACACAGAGACACAAACACAACATACACACAAAACACTGAACGGAGTGGCACATGCGCACACACGTCCCACCCCATCCACCCCACCCACCCACACACAGGCGGTAGTACTGAGATGGGGACAAAGAATGCCAATCCTTTCCCTCAAGGACCGGTCAAAAGACATTATGTGACGTATTCACGAATCACTGCCTTTCACAGCAGTGACAAAGTGGCCATTAGAGGCTGGCAGAGAGGTTGGCAGAGAGGCTGGTGAGCAGCAGGTACCACCACTCCTCAGTCCTACTACCTGCTGAATCATGTCTTTATTCTCCACTTCGTTCTGCCTGTCAAGTATTTTAAAATAACATGGATGACATGTTCAATGCAAAAGAGCCAATAAATCATGTCTTTTGTGGCTGTGTTCCTCGTGATGGACTGGTGTGCTGTGCTCAAACAAAAATAAACGAGCTTGCTCCAAGGCAGGAGGCATAATGCGGCAAACACTAAAGCTCCAAGGCAGTGAGACAAACTCTGAACTCCAGAACTAGGCAGGCAGCCAACCATAATATGATGGTTACTAATGCTCCATGATAATGTGACAACATCATTAGGCACTGACTGGAATGGTGGGCGTGGCATGTCCCCACACAGTCAGGGCAATAAACCACAGTGAGCTGGAACTCACTCAGGACTCAAAGAGCGTATGTGACGTTTTGACTAATTCATTCTCAAGCAAGCAATGAAGCGAGTGGACAAAATAATCACAGGAGCCTTCAATATCTTTCTGAAGAACATCATCAAAAACTCTACACGACCACCACACCTACAACCATACAACCTGCGCTTTTGCAGACGATATTTACCTGCGGCAGGCAGTGAGGCAGCAACAAGGAGCTGTAGGACCTCACCAACAGCCTGGCTGACAAGACAATGCGTAGGGATTAAGCTTTGGAGAGGGATTAGGATTAACGACAGGAAGACAACGTCGACACAGAAGACAACATGGTGCACAGACTGAGATGGCATTGCCGCCAACATCTGTTGACGACCCAGCAGACGAGACGCCGAGGGCTTTGGTCCCCACAGTAAGTCCTACAAGTCCGTGCAGTAAGCTGACCACCTGCCCTTTGTTGGGGACCGAACCGCCAGCTCCCCGCTCTTTCACGTCCTCACGGCTTGACACGACAGAAACCCGATCGCAGCAAATGGCCGCCATCGCCTTGAATACCAGGGTCAAAGGTGACTTCCTGGAACGTGCGCCAACAGCCGAGCAAAACAGGAAGTAACCCGTATCCCGACTTTTAGTTAAACAGCCTTGCTCGCATCTCCGTGACACGAATAAATGCATTTGTCTGATCTTCTGTGTGGCGAGTGGTTCATTTCTAACCCTTGTCTGGACTGCTGTGGGCTGAGATAACAACAGTAAATAAAAGACAGAAATTCCATTGATATATATATAGACCGAGTATGTCAAAATTATTTTAACACTTGAATGGCAGAAACCATTTATTCACAAATTTTACATCATGTTCAATACCTGTTCAATACACAAAAACCAGCTTGACTAACCAAGTGTGTGTGTGTGTGCGACTTGAGGAAAGCGGCAGTTAAAGCAAGTCCCATCAGACACACAGACGTTCTGCCGACAGATTTAGGGTTTAACTGCCACTGAAGTGAAATTTCAAGAAGGTCAAAGTATAAAAAGGAATCTGAAGAAAATAAATCATTTTCTCTCGCACCTATAAACGCATTGGCACATTATTTATGCTTTTGCTGCCTACTTTTATCGCTGAGAGATTGCGACAGAAATGCCGAGTGCTGCCGGATTGATAAGAAACAATAGATAAATTTTTTTTAAAGTGTAGCAAGGACGAATATCACAGGCATTGAGACAATAAAAGGCCTGACAAGCATTTGTTTCATTTCCTTCAATATTTATCCATTATTTTACTTTGATTGCTATCTATTTTTCTCCACAAGCCTACATGCGAAGACGCACATGCATACACAATATTATGAGACAAACTGTTACTTCGCAAATTGCATCTGTTACAAAAATAACAAAAATTATTTTTCGCGCATTTGCCGAAACCCGGGATCGAACCAGGGACCTTTAGATCTTCAGTCTAACGCTCTCCCAACTGAGCTATTTCGGCTGCTGCATGGTACCCGACATAGCAGAAGTCAGGTATCTGAAGGCTACAGTAGGAGAGCAGTGTACATATCTGCGGGTGTATTATTATATGATATCATCATCTGATATGTTTTCCCTTGCCGCCTGTGTCCGTGTGATGTGGGCATGTACACTTTGTGCTCGTGCTAGTCACGTCACGTGGTGGGTTCATCCTTGACGCACGCGAGTAGTGACGTCACTAAAAGATCTTGCCCTCGATTTTCAGTGCCTTGGACTAGCTGAACTTTCTGAAAGCTTTCTCTGACAAATATCAACAGGTCAAAAGGCGAGCGTAGTGGGCCACGAGTCACACAATATCAAGTTAATGGAGTTTTAATATGCTTGCCAGACACAAATACCGCCACAAGGTCGTCAGAAACCTGCTCTGAACACACCTTTCTAAAGGTTAATCGGGTAGCGCTCGTCTAGGGTGTAAATATTCGTTTTCATTCACTCTTTCAATTTTATTTCGCCTGCTGAAAACTACATTTCGACAGTCAAGACCGTTTTCTTCGATCGTTGTGTATACACCCACACACACACATCCACGCACACACACACACATGTGCATAATGAAAGGTGGGACTTACCACGTCCTCAAAGGTAATTTCTGGAGGTTCTGAAAAAAAATCATATCAGCTCAGGTAGGTTGATAAAATTATTTTTAAAATAAAATATCAGTACATATCAAATTTATAATTTTATTCCCATTTGAAATGGAACAAATAAGTCGACTTCTTTGTTTCTTAAATTCCGACACAACACATTAAAGATTTTATTTCGGACATTATCTCCAAGTAGGTATAATAACTGCTTGAGAGGTTTTCGTGAATCTTTAATGTAATTTATTCTTCTGACATAATCGTCAAGCAGGTCGATGTGTTTGGCGAATGTTTACATGGCGACCACTTAAAAAAGCCATTTGACTATGTCTGTCTAGTTCATAAAACCCTCGAGGTAGCTAATGGCAGAAAAATAGCTTTTGTCTAGAAGGGAATACTAATGGAGAAACCACAGGCCAAACGAAATATAGTAAACATGTTCCCAGTTCTGTTCCAACTCCCTCCCTTTCAACATCGAACCTTCACCTCGTGGTGTATCCCCCCCAAACACACTTTTTTTTCTTTCTTTTTTTTTTTTTTTTTTGGCAACGCACCCTGATAACACTGGGCACATAGTGTAACAGGCTGCCCTCACAATAAGACGCGTAATTGAGAACTATGGGAAAAATTTAAAAAAAAAAAAAAAAAACGCTTTTGTAAGAAGCAACAAAAGTACACCCCTCACGAATTTTCGGCCGGTGTTCGGATGTACGCAATACCTCAGATTATCGAGAGAAAGAGTAGATACATGACGAGTACAGCCCACAAGCTACAAATAAATCAAATGAGAAGCATACGAGAACAAAAAGTATCTACTCGTGCTTGCCGAAACCCGGGATCGAACCAGGGACCTTTAGATCTTCAGTCTAACGCTCTCCCAACTGAGCTATTTCGGCTGTTGGATGATAATTGTCATATCACAAACCAGTTACCTAAAGGTTGGGGACAAGCGATCTTAATAATGTTGATAGGTTTAATTACAATTATTGATAGAGATTTGATTCTCATCGATAACTATGACTATCTTCTCTACACCTCCATAGAAAAAAAAATTTAAAAAAGAAGAAAAAATTGCAGAGCTTACCAATCTGAACAGTCACTTTTGTTGCCATGACAACGCTGTTAGTCGACACAAGAAAACGGTGATAAACGGTCCTCACACAGAAGAGCAGATCGTGACGTCATCAGCACACAAGCCTACGTTTTGTCGCTCGCTTCACGTGAGTCTGACGTAGAGAGTGAAAGTCGCTCATCAGATATGAGAAGGTCGAAGGTTGTTAGGCGTGATTCGATCTGAAGGAATGAAGGAAGGATGGCGTACTCCCTGGCTCTCATCCATAAGAAGCTTTGCTTGTCTGTGACATAATGACACGAAGAGGTCAGTCACTAAGCAGTCACTGACCTCATTTCACAGTGACACCATTTTGGCAGTCAGATGCCGGTCAGAGGTTAGCACATCCCGATCATGAGAGTTGACAAGGGTTTAACCTCCCGTCCACCCTGCGACTGCACTACTTGAATAGCGAGCCGTTGATGTCCAGGTAGTCCGTGAGGATCCAGGTGAACACTACTTCTGTAGTAGCTGAGGCGCCCGTTAGTTTGATGGAGATTCGTTGAATTCTCGGTCTCTTTGCAGCAACGGACACGGTCACACGTCTGCCATCTTGTTTACTTGATGGTCTCGAGTTCTGGAGTTCTGTGAGAGCCAGAGGTTACAAAGTAATCACGAGATAACTCAATATCAGTAGGGTGATGCTTGTCCCTGTAATAGACAGACAGAACGAAATTAAAACCTGTTTCTTCATACAGAAGACATTGAATACACAATGTCCACTATTATACATCTACCTTCACGCTGCTTGACGGCTTCATGACTGACTGACCACGAACTGTAGTCTGAAGGTTTACAGTAAAGAGTTCTCAATGCTCCTGATATCACGGAACAAGCATTAAAGATTATCGTTCAAATCCAAATCAGTAGCTGACAAAATGCCATGCATGACTGAAAAAGTACTGTAGTATATGAGGTTGCACCTTACAGCACCTTGCAATACTTCACGCATGACGGAGCAACCTAAACAGTTGAATGACGGAGCTTTCCTTCTTAAACATGCGAAAAAAAAAAAAACATTCGTCTATGATCCTGACTTTTATTTTATTTGTTGACTCAGCTGTGCAGGAGAGCCAAATGGAATTACAGACTTACATTGAGGACAAAAATTAAAATATTCTTGACCCCAATGTGACTGTATGCCGTGTGCTCACCACTTACCTAATATATTGTTTTTACCAGACAACAGGTCATGTCAACTTGCAAAGTGTCATCAGAACTTATTGAGCATCAGCCCTCCGTACCGCAGCCCCCCCCCCCCACAAACTTACTCTTCCCTTTGCCGTATATTTAGTCAGGGATGGAAGAGGGGGACTATTAGACCTTCATCGAATCTGTTTCTACCTCTACTTGTTTTATCGCTATCTGCGAGTGTTCGTAAACCAAAATACAAGTGCAGTAATATATATTTATTGATACTTAGACATGATTAAATAAAATTTACCAATGTTTAGAGGTAGAAGGCTACAAGTAGTGCGCATGACGGAAGTGCTGGTAGCGCCTCGTATGGATTCAGGGCCAAGAGTTTTGCACCTGAGTTAGATAGGTTCAAACACGCGCTAGTTCTCAAGCTGCCAGGTGAGTCTTACCCCAAGTGTGAGGTAAGTTCAAAGTGGTACAGCAAACATATTGCGGTGTGAGTCTTTGGTACATTTACCCACCTGCCAACCCTCTCTGCCTGTCTTTCTCTCTCCTAAATGTAGTGTGTGTGTGTGAGTGAGAGAGAGAGAGAGATAAGGAGAGAATATATCCTGTGTTTTTGTGCATGTGATTGTAAAAATATTGTTAGTTTAAAGAGGATCATTTATTTTCCCGTTGACAGATACACGCATGTCCTCGTTACACCCACTGACTCACCTAGCCTCCCCCTAACCTCCACACACAAACCCCTCCACACCCACCCACACACATTCTCCTTAAAGATGATACAAACGACGGATTGATTGTCAGGTGTACACATGGAAGGACAGAGAGCTGGAGGGAGATGTAATTTGTGACGAAAGAACAAAACTAAACAAATATTTAAAAAACTTAAATTCTGTACCTACTTTCATGTAGGACTCCTAAGAACTAACAGGTGTTTTCTCTTGGCCTGCTAGTCGAACATCAAAGAGACTGGCGGACATTTTGGTGGTGGACTGGTGCAAGGTTCACGACCAGCACTGAACCGCTTATGCGAGCTGCAATCAGTGGTGCACACCTCCAGTGATCATAGCGATATTTACTCCACTTCAAGCGTCTTTCCGCCGCGGGGCGCAGCCATGACAACGCCGCCATTGATCGCAGGGTATGTCGGGGGTTCCGATATATCAATAGGCACTGTGGTGACAATCGTCTGGGGACACACAGTGCGCATGTGTAAACTCACCCCATTTCCCCCCGACCCACCACCCCAAATATATAAATAGAGATTTGCATTGATCAGCTCCTTATATCTCACCTCATGCTGAGTCCCTCTAAACTTTGAAATTGATTATTGACCAGTGGTGATTGGAGGAATAGTGGAAGAAGAAAGTAGGAGAATTAATAAAATACAATAAGAGGGTGCAAACTTTTGCAAGCAGACGGTCAGAAAGTATCCGGGGCTATCCTCAAAACTTGGACACCAGAGACTAAAAACAAACACTAAATATTCTGACAGAAGTTAAAGACAGATATGCATGTAATCTCTCTCTCTCTCACTCTCTCTCTCACTCTCTCTCACTCTCTCACTCACTCTCTCACTCACTCTCTCACACACTCTCTCACACACTCTTTCTCACTCTCTCTCTCTCTCACACTCACACTCACTCTCACACTCACACACACACACACAGATCAACAGAACAACAAACGAAGCAGGAAGACAGGCATGCTGACAAGCAGGTAAACGCTCTCTGATAAAATATCGAAATTGTTTTTTAAAACCGTTTCTTCACGTTCGTTACATTTATTGCAATGAAATACGCATTCTTTAAACAATTTCACACTATTTTCGAAGATGTCTACACGCTATGATAATATTCAACTTAGCGTGTACAGATCGTGAACTGCTGACAAAATGTCGGCTCCTTGGCCTCTCACACAATAGAATCTGTTAGTGATTATGTTGAGCGTGTTCTCACTCGCTCTTGCAGTTACAGTTCAAGACTTTATCTCCAGTGAAGTTTGGGACCGCGGACATGACCCGGACCCAAAAACCACACACACAGGTGCACCCGACAAGACAAAGCCGCCAGACCGCTGTCTCTCACACAATACACGGCCACAGGAGGGGGACGGGGGAGGAGGAATCAGGTGTGGGTGGGGGCGAATGCTGGTTGTTCACAGTCTATCAGGGTTGTTCGTGCCTGGTGGCCCGGCAGAACCAGCCAACCGGGTAGCCGAAATATGTTTTACACCTACATACCCAGTCTCTCTCACAACTAATATTTACCACCAACGTGAACAGAACGCTAAGCATTTAGCGTGAGTCTGAGGTAGAGCTGAGAGTTATCTTGAAAAGTGAGATTGCAACCTCAAACCTTATTTATTTAATGTGAAAATTTTAAATAAATAATTTTTTTATTATATACTATGTTCCATTAATCTCTTATTCACACACACACACACAGTTGGCTAGATCATAAGTGTGCTGATAGTCGCAAACCACAGAGTTCCGACCACCTGTCTCTGTTGGCACGAGGCTTTGGGATATCCTGCACAGCATTTACAGGATGAATGTGATTTCTTCTGGTACCCTGCGGCGCCTTTAACTGCATGAGTCAACTGGCCAAACCCTTTTATCATACATACCAGTGAGTACAGGACTAATGCATTTCAATGGAGCCAGTGTGTAAAACAGACTTATCAACATGTAAATACACTGCAATCTAGAAACTTTGGCAAGCGGACCCGCTGCAGAAATTAATGTCTGTGCTGACTAAACGCTGGAGGTACGAACAGGCAAATGCACAGTAGATAAAACAAACATGACAACAGGACAATGCCCACCACACCTTCACTTTGGGTGCCATTATGTTTACTGTTTTGTTCAACTACGCATTAGGCTTTTCCATTCGAAATGGCATGGAGGTCCATTTTAAACGGCACATTTAATTCTAGGTTCAGTGATTTGTGTGTGTGTGTTTTGCCAATTACTATTTATATGCATTCTCTCGACTTGCATTTATGTTTAATTCCAGTTTAGACGGCATAATTAGAATTCCAAATTAAATCAATAACTTTATTTTTTAAACAAAGGAAGAATTCCAATGGCAGTAATTACTTGTTTGGAGCTAGTAAGACACACTTCCAAGCCACAGGGATGCCACACAAAATGGTATCTTGGAAACATATAAGAAAACTGTCAAAACATTTTCATTTAATCTAAAGAAAGCAGAAATGCGTTGTAGATAAAAATTTGGTTCATAACAAGGGGCTGGAAATAGTCTTGCAATAGGTTCATGAGTGTTTGCTGATCGCGACGACGATGATGTGAAACCATTTAGGCAAAGTCTTTCTTATCAAAGATTGTAAAATTTTGTGTGTGTGTGCCTTTGAGATCTTACTTTTATCTACAATATTTAATTACTTCGAGATTAGAAGTAACACAGATGCCACAATTACAAATTCGTGTATATTTACGCATTTCAAATGATGAATAAGCCTGTTTAAGTGTATTTAGTAAAAACATAAAGGAATTTTGTGGTGTTAGCTGAATCCGAAGATAGAGGAAAAATACCAATAAAATGGCATAAACATTTTAGTCATTTAAAGGAGTTCTATGCTGAGAAAGAGATTAGAAAGCATCAATGAAATCCAGAAAGGAAGAAAACAAGAAATTCAAGAAAAAAAAAAGACGTCTGCAACATTTAACACTAATTTGAATAAGAATTGGCTGCACAAGCAGCGGTAACTTCACCCAACATTTTTGTCGTTACCTCTGATCACTAGTAACAAAAGTTCACATGATGCCACGACCCTTACAGCCTGAGGGTAGTTCAGTCTTCATAAAGTTTAATAAGAAGTTAAAAACACAAAAAACCCGATAAGATTAAGCGTACTTTAGTGTAAACTTATCTGTAGTCAAGTGTATTTTAACTTCTAAATTTACGTTTAAGCCTCAGATGTTATCTGCAAAAGAAAGAGAGAATATTCATCGCACAGAGCACCGATCGCTTTGATGACGATGATTCTTTTAATTAGTTTGATTAATGTATACAAAATTTTGTCTTCACAGATTAAACACTATAATAAACAAAGATCATGAATGAAATTTTTTTAATGTATTGCTTTGGGGTTTTTTAAGGCTGTTTTTTAATACCAAGTAGAATTACACACTTTTCTACTTATGTCCATGTGGAGGTTATGATACTCTTTGATTTTGTTGTTTGAAATATGAAACAGGCGTTCTAAACACGTACTGCGAGTTCTGATGCGAAACGGGGCTCTTCCTTCTCCCGAAACTGAAGTCTTTCTTAGCCTGAAATTTTTCAGGTATTTGTAACTGGCAGAGACTTTCAAAAGCGTCTGCAACTTTAAGTGATGATAGACATATATCGGGAGAGTTCTGTCAGCTTTCGTCGTGCCGCCGATTATGTGTGCCTGCATGCAGGACCAACGATTGGGCCTTGAGACTTTTCAACACTACAGTGTGAATGAATTAAAACCAGATTTGACTCTTAATTGTGATTGTATGAGGGTCTGCCCAGAGTGTCTGGAATGAATGTATTATAGTACTGTTAACTGTTGTTGTTGTGGTATTAACCCTTACTTCGCTGATGACCTACTATTTACTGCTCTCTAATAAATAACTTTTGTGCCAGCATAAATTCTGACTAACGATGATTTTTGTCACCAAGCCAGAGATATTATCTTTACTTAAAGCCATTTTACTTTTAATAAACAGTAAGAAGTTAACTTATACAGCGCCATATCCTAGCCCTATGCGAGCTCATCGCACTTTACACATCACAGTATCCACTTCCATTATAGAAGATAAACCACAGTCGAAAAACGAAGAACAAATCACAAGACTCTACACAAGCATTATACTCATCCCTGAAACACTCATTTTTCAATTATTGACTACTTACAACATTTCTTTAAAAAAGATTAAGCTACGCTGCTTATACAGTAAACGACGAAAACGTATGAAAGCATGAACTTGTATGCGCAGGTCGCCATCATTGAAAGAGAAAAAAATGTCGTCTGCTTTCCGATGGCAACGAGAGTAGTGTCCCTTCGTTGCAGCAATTGCACCTTTAAAGCTAAAGAGCTAACACGAGTATTGCACGATTTCAAAACATTGTCGCAACATTTTTACTCAAGAAAGCAGTTTTATACTAGGTAGTAAATAATTTATTAGAGACAAATGGCGTCAAAAATGAGATGCCATTATGAAGTACTAGGAGTAGAGAGGACAGCTTCAAATGACGATTTAAAGAAAGCGTACCGCAAGCTCGCATTGAAGTTTCATCCCAGGTTGGTAAACCAGACTGATGTTTCAACAGAAAATGAATCTAATTAAAAATCAGATGTGTATCATCGTGAATTAAACTAGGCTATATGCTGAGATTTTTTTTGATACATGGAAATAATAGAAATAACATCAATTACCGAATTGGTCTTGATCAGGTAAATCAGTGATTCTAAATTCTCTAGCTGTAGCTAAGTGGCTAAGTGAGACGAGCGAATTGCAACTCTCACACAGCATGTATCTTTGTAAGAAGCAGATTTGTTAAGTGCATTCATTTTTTTCTGATTGTATATTAGAGAATGACCACAAATTATATACCATTTAAATAGAAAGAGTTTCTGACATTATTATGATGAAAAGAATAAGGAGCTAATGTTTAATTGTTTATTGTAGATTTACTATAAGTAGACTAATAGAATATAGCTTATAACTGCTATAGCTTTATAATATGTTTATTTATTATCAGGCATTTCTATGTAGTATTATTATTTCATCCATAATTACATGTCTGTAGGAAGACTACTTGTTTCTGAAAATGCTGAAAGTTATTCATATTGCTTTTGAACTTCTTAACAATCAAAATTACCTTATATAATGAAATATGCTTTATGCTTCAGATAAAAATCTAGAAAATGTGGAAGAGGCTACAGCTCAGTTTCGATTAGTCCAGCAAGCTTATGAAATTCTTACTGACCCCCAGGAACGTGCTTGGTATGATAAGCATAGGGAGGCTATCTTGCGAGGAGGTATGTACGTTGTTAGCAATACTAGTTATCTTCAGCTGCTGATTTAGATGTTTATAAAGTCTCCTAGGGTATTTAGGGCTAAAGGATTGATTGTACATGTGGTTTGGCTGACTACATAAGTTAACATGAAAAATGAGGCATAAAGCAGACATTGAACTACTAGTTTATAAATATTTTGATTCATACTAACCCACTCTTAAACAAAAGGCATAATAATTATGCATTATCTCATTATACTATGATAAAGGTGTAATGTATAGCTATCCCAAACTCTAAATTCACTGTTCAAGAGTTCACATTCATGATTATTTTTTACAACACAGGTCAAGGCCAGGGAGACAAATATGAAGACAACAGCCTGAACTTGTTCCAGTATTTCACCTCATCCTGTTATTCTGGATATGGTGATGATGACAAAGTCAGTTTTATTTGTGCTTTATCCAGAAGCCACTATATTAAGATGTTTTTTATTTTCTTCTTTTATTGTAGAAATTATACTTTGAACACAAATGTAACAATTTCCTGAAAACAAATTCATGCAACAGACCAGGGATCGCTGTTGATTGTGGTAATAGTTGTAATTAGGATCCTTAATGTTTGAGACTTCCAAATTTTGTTTTTCTTAAGATGCTGTTGACTTTGAGCTGATTTTTGCCATTAGGACCATCCTTACTCAACCAGTTGATGTTTTTGTAAATTATATTTTATTTTTTTGTCAGGGATTTTATGCAGTGTATAGGGATGTGTTTAAAACACTAGCAGAAGAGGATTATGTCTTCATGGATGATAAGGACAGTGACAATGAATTTCCTACATTTGGTGATTCTCAAAGTGATTATGAGGAGGTGAGTACATTCTGCAGAATCTTGGTCTCTTAATTGTTCACATGGTTGTTCACATATGACCACCATCCTGTAACTAAACACTGGTAGAACAGAGACAAGATTGTAAACATTAAGAGACTGAGGAGCCTAGATACAAACAGATCATATGAGTCATTACATATTCTTTTGGTGCAGAGAAAAAAAAACTAAGAGTAAATGGCATTCTTTTTTTTCCAGGTGGTAAGGCCTTTTTACGATTTCTGGCATGCATTCTGCACAACCAAGTCATATGTTTGGGTGGAGAAATATGACACCCGAGAAGCACCTGACCGACGCTGTCGGCGTTTGATGGAGGCTGAAAACAAGAAGTTACGGGATATGCTAAGAAGGAACGAAATGAAGAAATTCGGGTTAGCTTCCTGTAGGATATTTTTTAAAATAATAATAATGAGGAGGATTTTTATAGCACCTTTCAAAAAAATGTTTGCTCAGAGCGCTTTACATAAATGATATATAGATCATAAGATCATAAACAACCATGCACCCATATTCACATAAAACAGACATGCTCACTCCTACTACAGACGCTATTCATACTCAAATACAAACAGACATCATGCACACTCAGGGTTAGGACAGGGTCATTGTGAAGTTCTGAAAAGATGTCTTGAACTTTATGGTGGTAAGAGAATCAGAGTGACGAAGGCTGATGGGTAATCCATTACAAGTTGATGAGGCTTGGTAGGAGAAAGACCTCTGTCCATAGGTCTTTGTCTTAGAACTTGCAGAAGCTTGGTGTCAGATGGAGAGGTACCGAGGACCGGTGACATCAAACTGCAGGCTACTAAACAGTACTTCCTAAATGTTTATTTAATTTTAAACAACCTGGTCACTTTCATTGAGATATAACATTCCACCTGTATTAGAGCAGTAGAATATGTTTTGGATTTTGTGATCTTGCATTCAGTATTGTTTATCATTTTAACTTTGACATTTTTTTCAAAAGTTTAAAAAGAGCCATCTTTTTTTGGACATTGCATGCTACTATATATTTTTAGTTTTAACTAAATGTCAGAAAATTATTGTTTGTGGCCATGCAATTTTTTTTTTTTTTTTTATTAGGCTCTTGTGGCTTTTGTTCGAAAGAGAGACAAGCGAGTGCAAGAATATAAGGTGAGAACAAATCACAGAAGCTAAAAGTCGTGAAAAAAGCTGTGTACATAGATATTAACAGAATGAAAAGCATTCAGTTGCACATTTTGCCAGCTTCTCTTTGCTGAAATTTGCTCAAGTCAAATATAAGGAAATACTGCGAAATCAAGTAAGACGTCTGGAATAAATAGCTAAGTAATTACTAATTCATAAGAAATGCCTTGAACAAATTGTTAATTTTTTAATTTGCAAGATAAATTACAATAATGTTTTAAAAGCTTTATGGTGATGTTTTTAGCACTTTACCAATTATTGCACTGCAATAAGTCACACAATTTGTTTGATTTTTCACTGCCTTCTAATTTCTAATTTCACTACAGCGCAAGCTGGAGGAGAGAGCAGCTGAGATCGATAAGAAAACAAAAGAAAGGAGAGAGAAAGAGATAAAGGAAAGAGTAAGGTTAGTGAAAATAATTATTTTTTTCATTTTATCCCATTGTTTTCAAAATGTTTTCGAATTCTCATGCCATGCGTTTTGAGTAAACAATAGAGACACCGTCACTGTATTGTACTTGCATTATTAACTATCATCTTCATGATTGTGTATCATAAAAGACTTGCCCTTCAACCTGCTTATTCAAAGGTAGTAGTACACTATCCTTGAGTAGATGAAGCAAATAAATTATACTGTAACTTTTTACATAGCTGGTGAAGGTGTTTTTTTTTAAATTGAATTCACTGCTAAATGCTCATTTTGTCTTTATTGCATTATTTCCTGTTTTTATAAAACATTTTTTAAGGGAAGATTTGTTTTGTGATGGCACTTTTCATAAACCAGGAATCCATGTCAGACTAAGTCCAGATTGCCAATGTGTCATTTTATAAAAAACATTTGTTACATTAATAAATGTATTTGTGGAAGGAAGGCCATCATAGTCTGTCTAATGTTGTAAGCAGAATATCATCAGATCATGACTTGATTGAAAAATTATGTATCATATTATATAATTCGTTTGTGGACACCTGATTTATTAGAGAAGGTAAAGGGTTGTGGTGGGAGACAGCTATTGTCTTCCTTCCATATGCCTTAGATATGGTGGACCACTCATAGTTCACTGTCCTTATGGCCTCTAACCTCTAGGAACTTTTACTCTTTTATTTAATATTTAGTGCTATGCATCGCTAGACTGTTTTTCACATAATGACATCCCATTTAATCAGAGTGGAAAATAAATGGAATATTTATGCAGACGACAGGAAGAATATCAAGAGACAGGTTGGTCAGCCATGTCTGGTCTTGAGACGGACCTTCAGCAGCTGGAGGCCCATCTGGCTGACCAGTTTGGGGACCATAGTCACAGTGATAACGGCAGCGATGAGGAGGATGACGATAATACTGCAAATGGTGGGGTTCTTAATGTTCTTCCACTTTTAGTGCCATACTGCTTCAACAGTATATCAACAGTAAATCTTTGTGTTGCAAGTCTTTTGTATGAAATCCATATATTTCTGTAGATAATACAAAGCACTACGAGATTTATTGACTAGAATGTAACAGTATGCATAGAGCAATGTTTCCATTAGTGTTATCCTGTCATTAATTTAGTTTCAGGAGTTGGTGAAGATCTGGAGGAAGATTGGGATGAATTCTATTGTTTGGCCTGTGGCAAGGCTTTCAAGAGTGAAAATGCGTGAGTAATTTTTCTCTTTGTTTAGGTGCAAATTTGTTCATTGAGGAAAAAGCAGCCGTCACTCGAAAATAAGATTTTTGGAAATGTTGTAGTGAGTTTTTGTCAAAAATGTTTTTTCTATAGAGTATTCTTGCAATATTCTTTTTAGACTACTTGTCACATTTATATTTTTCAGCTCATCTGGCATTTTCTATAAATAACTATGAAGCTTTTTTTGGTTGTACAAAGCAGCTTTTAACAACTCTAAAATAAACACTCAATCTTGGTTGGTGAGAGAAAGAAAGCTATTAGAGCCTTCGGTGATAAATTTTAATTGTAAATGCCAGTGTGAACAAATTTTTATGTCTTCGCATGTCTGTCCTTAGAATCTCTAACCACAAAAAGTCTAAAAAACATGCTGAAATGGTGGCCTTAGCAAGAGCAAGCCTAGGGGAAGACATTGAAAATGTGGAACAAGACATACCAGACATGAATGGCAAGCCATTTGAGGAAAATGCAAAAACAGTGGAGAAACAAAGTGACATGAAGGAGGAAGATTTGCAAGATGCAGAGGCAGTTTCTGCAGAAGAGGAAGAACAAAGCAACAAATCAAGGTGAGTCCAACAAGCTTGCAGGAATAATTTGACATGTTTATTTCCAAAAATAAATGATACAATGGTAGATTAAGACTTTAAAGTGTATATCTCTTATGAGTATGAGTAAGTCTTTGTCAAACATTTATCTGCATTTTGCACACATTCCTTTGTCTTTTCTTTATTGATGACATACACTGCTCAGTTCACTTGGGAGTGCATTTAGAAGTGCATGTAAAAGTTTCCCATGGGCACTTTGGGATGGAACTATTTTAGCCATCTTTTATTATGTGGGGCTGACTGTAACAGTGTGGGGAGTCTAGAAATAGTTTACAAGATCAATATTTTGTGTACTACCCACACCCATTTCAGGGATACATCATGTTAGATTTTTGTGTCCTTACATAGATTTTAAAAATGTTAGACTTCATGGAGCAGAATAGCTCACCTTATTTTGATCACATCATCTTGTTTTAGGACAGCTAATGGTCATTCTCATGGGTTTACTGTGCACCCAGGTACATTCAATTTAAGTATCAGCAGGAGTGGCTGTTACTTCAAAAAAAGTGATGCCCTTTTGTCTTCGCGTGTTTCTGTCTGAAAGGAGTTAAAACTTACTCATTGCATGTGTAAGGCATGCAAAATAATTTTGCTAGTTTTTACTAAAACATTTATAGCTTAGGTTTGTACATGTAATACTGATACAGGTATTGGATTCAGTCATTAGTTTATACTTTATAAGCATTTGCTACAATGAGTGGTTTACACAGTTTAATAGGAGGGCAGCGTACATGCATGGCATACTTAATATTACATAATAACAACATAATACTGGAAGGGAAAAAATAACATGCAGTGGTGACTTTTTTTAAAACAATGTGATATTGCTGACTGACAGATGTTGTACACATTATGTCCATTCATGATGGACTTCTGTAAAATCATCATTGACACTTTTCTGTTAATCTTTGAAAACTGCTGACTGTGCGAAGTAGGTAGCAGTAGCTGTTAGCAAAAAAACATTATGAAAAAATAAACAGTCCTACTAAAACCAAATGGAATGAGTATAAAAATAACACCACTAGCTTATCATTGTTTGTTAACTCATTCAAGATGGACAATTGACACAAATGAGATGTAAGTGTGAAGAGTTAATAACATGGGAAACATAAAACTGTTGACGGGCAGTTCTCTCAGTTTATAATTAAGGAATTAGAATAGTTTTCTATGTTTCTAAATGTAGAGCTGTGCTTTTGTATGTAACTTGATTTGTGAAGGGAGACTGTATGTTATACCTGTATGGGTTCTGTGAGGTGTGAAACTCCACAACAGTAGTCGTAGAAGATAATATTGTGTGGTCAAAAGCTATGATTAGTATTAGCTAGTCAGTCCACATGTACAGCATACACTCACATTCATTCTGACATTTAAAAAATCTAGTCAGTTTAGTCCCTTGACCAATTTTGTCATAAGGGTGAGGTGGAGGTGTGAAGTAACACTGCTGACCAGCCTTTCATTCATGATCTGTCCTTCTCTGATAAGTGTAGCTGAGTCTCTAGGGTGTCCGGTACACAATACAGAGTTTTATAACTGAAATTGCTTTTGAGCTGAATTTTGTTTAATTTCTTTAACTGTTATGGGTAAATGGAAAGTACAAAATATTGAGAAAATGATTAAAATTTTCCACAGTTTAGTTTTTCTTGCCTAAACATTTAAGATTAGACCCAGGCTATTTACTGCATCATGACTGTAGTGTATTAATGTCATATCAACTGGTCAGCAAAATAGGGAGGTAAAAGATGTGTAGAAAAAAAAGCAATGCTTCATATAGTGAAGAGCTTTACATCAAATTGGAAAACAGTTTTAATAAAAATGTTGCTAATTTAAAAAAGCAGTTAATATAATTGATTTTAATTCTGCTCACTCTAGCTTTTTATTCTGTTTTGTTTGGCTTACCAGTCTAGTACTGCTCTTTGAAAGTTGCTGTAGTTGAACTGTGCAGTACTGCTCAGACAGGTTGCAGATTTAGTTATTGATTTAGAGAAACTACTTTACTTCATGTCATTGTCGCTGAAGAAAACAGACCTAAAATGAAGCTCTAGAGGTAAAGGAATACAACATTTTACTGTACAGGCTAAAGCTAGGGGTTATGCACATCGAGATTCGTTTTTAGGGAAAGGAATAAGTCAAAGGTCACATGCATTCAGGGGCGAGTATTTTTGTTCTTCTTTCCCATAGTCACCAGGCATCATTATTGAAGCTTACCATTTTCATTTACATGTGTAGCTGTTCTGTCATTTCTTTATTTGGTGTTTTTGTTTTTATGGAATGTAACATTTTGGGGGAAGGGATAGTTCATACAATATACTTTATGATATACTGGACTGATTTTAGCACTATTTAATAGCAAATTAATTCAGAACCTTTTGTGTGTCTTAAGAATGGTTTGAATAGGTTTAACCCTGGAAATGCTGGTGAATCTTGCTTGAGAAGTGTTATTGTCTTAGGATAAGATAGTGGAGGTGTCAAGTGGCATCTGCTAATACTGTCTGGTGGTCTAGTAGTTGCTAGGCTGTCTGTCAGCAGCTTCAGGCAGAAAGGAAGGCTTTAGTGATGTTGAAGTGGATTCTGACTCTGATGATGGTGCAGCTTCATCAGCTGCTGGTGATGTGGGTGTCGCTGTGGTAGATGCAGATGAATCTTCACTAGCCCTGGTAAGAAGCCTCCAGAAACGAACAATAGAGTCCTGCAAAGTTTGCACTTGTTCAGGTCGCAAAACTGGTGTTGTGGTGGCTGCGCTGTCTTCCACAGCTTGTTCTTCGGGTTCTTCCATCTCCTGTTCCTCTCCATTCCCCTGTTGACTTTGGGGACCAAAGAGAGCCAGGAGGAAGGCTGTCAGGAGCCTTTTGGTACTTCCCCCATTGTGACCTGAGTCTTCAGCAAGGACGTCCCTGCCTCCGAATGACGACATCTGTTGGGATGCATCATTCCAGGGCCCTGACAACATGGTTCTGTCATTACTGTGCCAGGATTTCTGATGTGTGTTAATGGGACCTTTTTGTAAAACATGGGGAGGATAAGCTTGTATGCTGCGTGCTTGTCTGCTTTTCAATGCATATACCATTATCTTCTCCTTGCTGCTTTGCCTGCTTCTGCTGCCAGTAGCATAGCTGGGAAAATAAGGTGAGCGTTGGAGTCGCACACTGGCTCTGGATTCAATAGACTCCTGTGATGAGGATTGCTGTGACATAGTATCATCTTCGTCATCAATGCTTTTGCTATATCAGTATCTGTTTCTGCTGTTTTAGTTGGTTTATCATCATCACTTCCATCATCATTGTCAATGGTTTTATTGTGTCTGTTGCTGTGGTTGTTGCTGGTAACATGACCTCTGTTGTCACTACTATCACCTTGATTCTGGCCTCTCTCAAGCTTTTCTTGGACCCTCTGATTTTGACCAGCTTTGGAATCAGCAGGTTTGTCTTCATTCTGTCTCTGATCTTGATTCGTGTTTGATTTGTACATCTGGCTTGATAGCTCATCCTGGTAAGGAGTCCTTGATCCTTCATGGCTTTGTATGGTCTGGTCAGATGGTCCAGGCACGTCAGTGCTTAAAGATCTATATTCAGCAGATTCTGTTGTGGCAGAACTCTGCAGTGCATTGGTACCTGCTGCTGCCTCTTTCTCAATCTCTTCCATGCTTACATTTGTAGCATTACTGTAGCCCAGCATCATGACTCTTTCATCGTCCCCATTGTTAGTCAGTTCATTCTGTTCAGTCACTGATGCGTTTCCTGGCACACTGCTCACCGTGATGTTGCTGTGGTTGCCGGTGGTACCATTCATATACAGCTGTTGCTTATCTTTAAATCTTTGCAGAAGAGTGCTCAGCATACCCTTACTGCTTTCTTTCTTTGCAGCCAAGTCATCCAGCAGGTAAAGCAGAACATCATCAAAACTTTGGCGCTTTTTTCGATCAAGGGGCATCAGGCTGTTTTGTGTGTAGCCTTGCTGTGGGTATTCTGAGAGATGTTCATCAGATGAAAGATCATGTGAATCCAGTGAATGGGTTTCGCTAAGTTCAGATTTCGCCTCCAAATTAACTAAATCTTCCTTTCCTACCTCTAAATTCTCTTTGTTATCGGTGTCTTCATCACTAGCACTATTGGTGGAAGAACGAATCTCAGCAGGATTTGCATTGCTATCTTGGTCCGTGCTGTCCTTGTCTGTTTGATCTGTTCTTGTATTAGACATCATATCATGAAACATCTTGCTCTCATCATTCACATCAACAAGTCCATCATTGTTATTTTCCATGCTTCCACTGGCTTGCATGGAGTCTGTGTCACTTGCGTTTTCCCTGCTCAACGCTTTATCATCATCATCATTTTTAGCACCATTGTAATTCTGGAGGTCATCTGAATCAGAAGGCTTCTCACCATCTTGCATTGTTTCATCACTACCTCTAGCATTTTCTGCCCCAGTGTGAGGCTCACCATCCTCAGAAGAAGAGAAATCTTGGTCTGGATTTTGGTGCCACTGGGAAAGTCCCTGATTGCCATCGTTGGTTTGTAAAGCTTCAGATTCACCTGGACTGTCATCTTCATCGTGAATGTTACTATGGTTGGTGTTGAAAACTGTTGACAAAGAAATATCTTCACTGATAGTACTGTCCTGCTGGCTGCTTGTTAGCTGCGGACTGTTCCATTGTCTAGACAGCTGCCCATGTGCTTTGTTGACTTCCACAACCTTCGCCTCATCTTCCACAACCTTCACCTCATCTTCTCCCCCATCATCCCCATTATTTAAATTTCCAGGTGAAGAATTGTTTGTAAAGGCCTCAGAAGTGAGTGAACTCATGTCTTTGCCAAGATTTCTGCTGTCCCTGATTTGTTTAGAAATCTGTGCAGACTGGTCAGATCCCACATACTGCCCATGTTTTTGCAGGAGAGCATTGCTGTATTAGGTGCTTGTTTTTCAGTGGCATCATGTCTGTTCTCCTTTCCAATTCTTGCGCTTCCTTCCATGTTTGCAGGTTGCAAAGCCTAAGAAAAACATAATAATGTTTTCATTTGTAAAAAAAATTGTTTTACATTTTGGTGAGCAGAAAGAATTTCATAACTTTGTCTGCATAAAACATGCAACTTGTACCCTTTGTCCACTGGCTACCAATTTATTGTAAATTCCCTGGAACTGCTTGCAGAAGATAATGCTTGACACTATTCTGAGCCCTCCTAATTTTGTCCAGTAGTCGGTTAGGGCTATTGACAAGTTTAGAGTTGCACCAATTCAGCCTGGACAACACAAAAGTAGACAAGTAGATCAAGGAGGATGGACTTGGAGACTGCATAGTTATGAGATTCTTGAGACAATGATGTATCAATAAATAACACCAAGTTCCTGGACTGTCTGGGAAAGAGAGAAGTTCACCCCAGGGAAAGTAGTTGTAGAGAATGGCACACATTTCAATTTGCCAAGGCTGTGGGAAGGACCTCAGTTTTGTTGTCAGTCATTTTCAGTTTGTTGATGGACATTAGGCATTGACAGAATATACTGTTTGCTATGTGATGGTACACACCTATTAGAGTTGACAAGCAAGGCAAGATACTAGCATCTGTGTGTCATTAGCATCACGTGAGACTGCAGGCCCTTGTAGGGGATAGTTAGACCAAGAGGCTGAATGTACAATGTAAGCGCACAAGCACAGAGCTTTAAGGCACCTCACTCTTCAAAGTGGCAGATGATGATATGGGAGCCATAACTACTAAAGACTGGGTGCAAACAGTCAGGTAGGACCAGACCAGTTGAAAACAGTGCCAGAGAAGCCGAAAATAGCAAGATGGCACTGGAGAAAAATGTTGTCGTGGTCAAGTGCATCAAATGCAGCTGACAAATTCATTATTGATGTTAATGACGTGATACTTCTTGCAAACAGATAATAAGTCGGTACCCACAATCAGACTAAGATGACTAAACAGAGAAAAGTAGTTGAATAATCCTGCAGGTTATGAAAGAAACAGAATCAGGGCAGTAGATAAAATGAATTTTTCAGGAAGGAAAGGGTTCTTTTTATTGAAATATGTTGTTCTCTCATTCTTAATTCTTTTTTATCTTCATGGGGCATATTCCTGATGGCACTCTGGGGAAATATTGCTGGTCAAAAGTGGCAATAGATTTCTTTTATTCTCATACTTAAGACCTTCAATCACTTTTTTCTGTGTGTTATCATTTTATATTTCTTTGCTTTATCCTCTCTTTGTTGCTGATAAGTGCAGGAAAAGCTCAAATTAATCCAGGAGATAGCTTTGACAATTTTACATAGCAGGTGTCAGTAGATGACCAACCTGTCATACATTGTGGTAGGATGAGAGAAAGAAGGAAAGAATGCTTGACTTCCTACCTTCAAAGATGCAAGGACCAGAGAACTGTTGCCGAGACTTTCCTGCTGCTTACTGGATGATAGGGAAGCATTTGCTAAATTTTTGTTTGGCTCCTGATGTCTGTGACCTGACACCAAATCTTGAAATGCACTGGATGTGGTAGGCAGAGACTGCAGATTTTCTGCACTGTCTAGTGCTTCAGTGTGAGCCTCATCACCTTGATTGGACATCTCCATGGCAGCAATGCTGGGCCGACATGAGCAGCTTGATACAATACTTCTTCAAGGGGCATGTCAGCTTTTGTCAAGGGGTTTTGGTTTGACTCAGCACACTTTCCTGGAAACCCAAAGGCCATGGCATTGTTGATCATTTGAGGGTTGTTGGCCAGTACATTATTATGCAGATTCATGCTTCTCTGTATCAAGGTGCGGAGCACTGAGTTGGCATCTTGGTGCTGTACAGAGAGCATTGGAAGAGTGTCTATGGGATCTTGATGAATGAACTGCAAATCAGGGGCATTTTCCTCTTCTTCTACATCAGTTGTTTCAGCACTGTCCACTCCAGCTGTGTCAGCTGCTTGTGCTGCTTCATCACTGTCTTCGCCACCTTTGCTCTGAGTGCTGGGTGGTGGGTCAGAAACTGAGAGTAGAATCTCCTCCAGAAGAAGCACCAGCAAGCTCTCTACCTGCTGCATGGACTGCAGTGACATCTTCATCTGCTGCACCATTGTTTTCGTTTCCAGCAGGATCTCTTCCACAGCAGAAAGGCGTTTTTCGACTTTGATGCTGGTTGCTGAACTGGTGATAATGGGTTCCTCAGACTTCAGCTGCGGCCTGAACCCCAAAGCATCAACCCACATGGCAAGCAGAAGAATATTGAAAACTGTCATCTTGCAGCTCAGTGTTCCTCCATTTCTGTTCAGTGACCTCATTGTAATTACGAGTGAACACATTGAAGCAGCAATGGTTTGGCTTTTTTCCTGATATTAACTAGCACCAACAAGAAGATAAAAGCTGCAGTTGAGAAAGTGTTGCTGCAAGCTGTAAACACTCTCAGGACTCCAGCCAAGATGTACCTTCTTCTTGACCTGCAGACTTGTTCTTTTGGCTTACACATATAGCACATATGTACAAACATTGAAACCATTTCACATTTAAGCTGTTTTGGAATATGTGCACAAGAGGTAGAGTGCATTTTGTAATCTGCTTTCCTTCTAGACAGACAAGTCAACCAGACAGGTCCCAAGGCAGTGTGCCCGCCACAGACTGGTGAGCCTTTATAAAGCATCTGTTTGTGTCTTTGTCCCCCAACCTTTTTGTCTCCCTTGAGTGGTGAAAAGAGGCATGTGGAACGGGGAGAAATCTGCATCCACCAAGGAACCTGGCAAAGGCATAAGTTTATTAAATTTGTTTGAAATTGCGAATAGAGTACTTGAGTTACCTTTATTCATAAGCTCAGTTCTTTGCATTCAGACAAGATGTTTGAACACTATAGTTGATCTTGTTTTATTTTTTTATATCTGGGCTGTTTACAAATGCTGAAAGCATAGATTTTGTGACTTGTAATTTTATACACCAGGTTAATAGGTTAATAGTCTTTGAAATAAAGTCCAAGTTATTCTGTTATAAAGAGAAAGCAATAGTTATGAAAGGAAGAGAAGAAAGCAAATTTTTATGTCAAAAAAAGACAGAAGGCAACATGAGTGCCTATGTTTTCCTGTGTGGCATAGATGACAGGTAGCTTGGTTGGGCTAAAGGGTTATTGCCTTGACTAGACAGGTGTAGTCAGACTGGTGTCAGATTGTGTGTCAAGAACATGGACTTTGCAGACAGTGCATTGTTGTACAGTGTTGATCACTTTGTTATCCATCAGAAAGTGTTTTGTGCTGGAGAATTATGGTAGGAGTGGCAGGGTCTAGCTTGAAAGCTTTAAAAATTTTGAGGGTGAGCAATGGCCAAGATATAGTCTAAACACTTGACGTAAACTGTCAGGATTTCAATACCAATTGTTTATGAGTATACAATATACTTCAGTTTTATGGCATCAGATAATTTTGTAGAGATGAGAATGTTGCATTGTTTCCTTGCATCTCAAATCTCATATTTTTCAAGCCAGAGCGGGGAGCGGTTAGTGACTTTACCTTGACATTAGGTGACGTTAATTGACTAAAAGAACAAATCTGTTCACTACAGCATTGGCTACTTCTGTTCAAGGTAAATCACCAAAGGTTATGCAATTCAAACAAATTTAGGGAAACTCTAATGTCATGATCAGATTGTGTAAAGTGAGCAACTATTTGTAAGAAACTAATATCATTATCATTGCATCATCATAACTAACATCATCTGAAAGGGCCCTCAGACCAACCACCTTTTTTGAGAAACCAATGTCATTATCTTCATCTTTGTTTTCTGAATGCTATAACAATATCTGAAAGGTCTCTCAACTGTCAAACCTGCCAAATAAATGTGTATTCTTTGCATTTATAATGTACAAAACATCAGTCCACCAACTGTTAAACTGTGCTGCCATTCAGGGGAGTTATTCTTTATTTCTAACCATCCAGCCTGGGGCAGCGTCCATATAATCAGCGCCAGCGTGGCATGCAAGACTGGGAAGCTGATGCCTTTGGTTCTCAGAATAATTCTTGTCAAAGTTACATATTTGTTCAAGCTATTGTATCAAATACCTGTGACATTGTCAATGTCTGAAAATATTGAAGTTTTAGTCTACTGATTTCTGCATTTGGTAAAGATTAGACATGGTGTGTCTGTTGCTAGTGCTGTACAACACATTGCTTCCAAATGCTTTGCGCATGCACTGACATGATGCTGTATATTGCCTGTATCAGACAAGCAATTGAGCAGTCAGCAAAGAGTCTCCAGACACTAAAAATTAGACTTAGTCTAAGAGTTTAAATTGACACATTTCTTCAGACACAGAGAGGGACATTGCCTAGAGTTGTAGAAGTCATCTGGACTAGGTCAGTGCCTGAACATGTTGAGGTGTTGTAAATCTTGACACCTGTCAGGTTAGGTTTCGCCTACCTTGTTCCCTGCACAGCCCACAGGGCTAAATGTGATCATTCTAAGCTGACACATGTAAACTCTGATACAGCTCTGTGGGCCAGTGGTGCCCATGTGCAAGAAGAGGACACTGCTTTGAAAGAGGTAGAGAAACTTGGGTTTTTTGTTTCCATGTGCCCTGAGCAAGTTTGGCAGCTGGACAAGGTGGGATTGGGGACAAAGCATAAAGACTGTTTTGTCTTCATGACAGCATGAAGGCAGCTAATGGGCATTGAAATGGCAGCAGCGAGTTTTCAAAATTCAAGCTTTTACTTTGTTGGGTTGGTTAACTGGTTAGAACATTTATGTCCTTATTTTTGTTTCTGTTTTTAAAAATGTGTTTTAGACACTATAGTTTTTATCATCTGGCATTACCAGGTCATTATACTGATTAGTAGTTCCCATTGCAGTGAAGACTTTTGCATCACCTTGCTTTAAAAAAAATTCTTTTGTGTGTTATTAATCACAGTGTGTGTGTGTGTGAGAGATTGAGCAAGAGTAGGAAGGTTTGTGTGTTTGCATGCACACGTGCCTTCAATATACAAGTTAAAGTGTTTGCATTTTAGAACAGCTGGATCAGATGCAGAAACTGAGCTGTAATCTCTTTGTTTTTACAGGCTTTCAAAGAAACAAAAGAAAAAGAGACGCCAAAAAGCACAGGTATGTTCAGTTTTATTCACTTTGTTTTTCATGTAGGCTGTGCGCATGGATGTTTGCAAGTGCATGTGTGCAATTGAGAGAGAAGGAGAGGAAGGTGAGAGAAAGGCAAGAAAGATGGCTGGGAGCAAATCCATCTGCACTTCAAATGTACATTTTCAGGTGAATGAAATAGTGATGAAGAGCTGACTTTGTTAGTGAGCAGACTTCAGGCAGCAGATGATGAAGATACCAACTCCAGAAGGTAAAACTATCACCATACAAATTAATGTTCTCGATCAGCTACAGGAAAAGGGTTTTCTGAAACTTGACACACCCATTTTCAAAAAGAAAAACTAAAGATGAGATTACCATACTAACTAAAAATTTTGTTAGTACTGTGCTTAGTGGTATTTAGTAGTGCAAGCAGTCAATGTCATCTCATTGAAAAATCAAGATAAACTAGTAAAACCACTTATTTGAAACTAAGGTAGAGGCTGACTGCTTGAAGGTGACTAGCTGTCATCTTACTATGTATAAGGCAACACTTTCTCAGTATAAAATGTCCTGTTATTGCATGTGTTTCAGGCATTTTGCTTACATAAGCTGCTTTATTATTATATTTTTGTACTTTAAAACTGAATGTGTTTTTTTTTTAATTTATTTTATTCTTAGGATTTCTACCCAAAACATGTAGCACCCTCAAGAAGAGAAGATAAAGCAGGGCATGAAAAGTTAGACTTGGGAAGTAGCATCATGGGAAGTGATTCTAAGCACTTTTAAAAGCTGAAGCATTTACAGTATTTGTCTTGTAAAGGACCTCTAAGTTCACCTGGTAGGGTTAGGGTTAGGTGAAACTAGGGGTCCTTGATGGAAATTAAAGGGCACTGTAGTTGTATTCTATGAAGATATTTATTTATTGGTGGCCATTTAATACACATTTTCCTCATTACAGAGAACCAAAATCCAAGAAAAACAAAAAGAAAGAGAAGAAAAGTGATGCTGGTGCTGGAAGGGAGGTTAGTTTTCATTTGGCCTTGAACTAAGGTCTGATCATTCATTAGTAGTGTAGCATGAACTAAAATTCTGATGGGCCAATTTCTCGCTCACCTGTCTCCTCTTTCCATCTTCCCTTGAGAGATAAAACTGGTATCAGTACCATAGCCCAACTGTTTTCAAACCTTTTGGCAACTTCTTTTGTTAAACTTGGTCTAAGAAATCTGAAATCTTTACTTAGGGTAATCTGGTTGCAGCAGTAAGCCTGACTACAGCTTGGGCTTAACCATTCTGACATAAAACTCTGAGCCCAGAGTTAACAAAAGTTTAATTTATAACTCCATTAGCATGTGCCCCAAACAAGTTTATTAAATTCATCTCCGTTAACATAAGCATTATCTTAATAACTATTACTATTTGTTTCTATTTGCAGGAAAACACTGAATTCAGTTCATTAGCCGCCAGTCCCAGCACTGCTGCACAGGAATCAGGTGCAACAAACAATGCAGAAGCTGTCCCTTGCAACACAGAACATGCCACTGAGGCAGCTACGCTGATGGAATGTGAACAAACAAAGACTGTTACGGAGGAGACGGCAACAAAAACTGATAAAGCTGAACATTCCAAGGGGAAAATTGTTAAGTCAGCAAAGGTAAAGTGCAGCACAAAATAGGTCGCAGACATAGAAGGGATTTTTAAACTTGGAGCAAGAGGGGAAAGAAAAGTTAAAAATTGAAAACAGCTAACCATCCCTTCTCATCAAAAACTACACAGGCAGTCAGTTATCTGCTTTGACAGGAATGTTGGATGTACACAGGGTGTTACGATTTTGACTAACATTAGGCTATGATATGGAGTTACGCAGAGTATAAATTTTGTTTTTAGATATGATTTTAGTGTACAAGTATGGGATATTTAGCTTCTTAACGTCTTATCCATAAAAGTCAGCACATAACTTAAAGCATTTTGAAACATTTTCAGTTTGAAGTCAGTCTCTTGCTTTTTTTTTATTATTATTGCATACAGATACAAACCAGATGTACAATTTTTGCTGACTTTATTTCGTTTTTTGGGTCCTAGCATTTGTAGCTCCTTGTTGTATGCTGTGTTGATTTTGAAAGTAGCCCTAAAGATGAAGTTCTTGTAAAAATATTAGTGCTTATAAGCATATGTTTCACAACTGGTAGACCTTACCCCCATCTTTGTTGTCTTAGTCCAGCATGCTTTTGTTTCTCATTTTGATTTGGTTTTTTTTTTCCCCTCAGGTGAAAGAATCTTTAGTATGTGCTATATGTCATCAAGTCTTCCCTTCTCGCAACAAACTGTTTGAACACATTAAAACAACGGGGCACGCTGTGCCTCTTGCCACATCGCAGAACACACAGGACTCTCTCACAGAGAATGGTGGCAAAAAGAACAAGCGGAAAGGCAGGAGATGATGATTTTCATCATAGAGGAATTTTATTGTGAATGATTTCATGTTGATATCATGATTGTTAAAAAGAATAAAACATTTAATCTTTTCTGATAGAAAAGTTTGAAATGAGTTTATTCTACTAGTGGCTTTTATGCATTTGATGTGGTTTTTAAATAAACTAAATGACACAGCAGCATTCAAATGTTGCATGAAAAATTAAATTGTGTATATACTGCACTACTATGACATATTGCTCATCAGTATGCATAACCATGCCCTCTGTTGTTGTTATTTTTTTAATCTTCACCGATATGCTACTCTTTTAAAAAACAATCCTTAATTTTTCAGTGGCTCTATACACCACAAAGTAAAATCAGCCATGAAAACCAATAAAAAGTAAACTGACTTCTGCTGATGGGAACAAATTTGCATTGTGGCTGTCTTCTGTTTTGCATGCAGGGCCGTTTGTAGGGGCAGGCAGACAAGGCATCTGCCTAGGACCATGCGCTTTTGATAGTTATGAAATTTTGCTTTTTATTTTTATACTGTAAATGATAAATTGATGTTCCTTGTCACAGGTTAACTTACACATATATAAAAAATGTACCTTCTACTTTGCTCCTAATAATCATAAAAATAGCACTCCTTGACAAAAATAGAAAAAAAACAATTTAATAAGTAAAAGCCTGGACTATGTGATGAGTAAAATTTCAAAACAATATACGAAGATACAAAATTTGTGCATAATTGAGAACACATACTAGACATGATCTCTTACTTTTCAAGATTGATAAGAATTATCAATTCTCAACCTAGATGCTGTCAATCTTAAGACACAACTTTAAATGATTTAAATAATTTTAAGTTGAAACTTGAAATAAAAATCGCTCTACAATTGCCGTTTGCAGATTTCCCTACCATCATTCATACTTTCAGTGACTCAGTTCATAAAGACCTTTTCTGCAGAAAGGCTAAGTATGTGAGCACTGTGAGAGGTCACCCAAACTGATTCTTCATGCACTATCTCAGATATAGACGAACTCCAACACAATTGTGTCACAGTCATCATCTTACTATTCCTTGTGCTTATTCCTCAATATTTCTACCATTGCACAAAGCCCTATACACAAAATGTATATCGGCAAAAAACATCTGGAGTATAATGCTTACTTAACGAGGACTGTGCGTTTTTTGCAGTATGCTTGTGCGGCACATGTACTTCCGACACTAATTTCAGCCATTCAATTTTTTAATTTACATCAGTTTCATAGCATTAAAAGTCTGACAAGGTGTTTTAAGAAAAACAATAGCAATACTGTTAAAACATCCATTTTTTTGGATAAAGTAAGAAAAAATACAAAACAGTTAATGTCTAAGAAATATCTCATTCACAGTGTTCTTGCCTCCTGTACTACAAAATTCTCCATAACAATCTTATATGGGATAATGGAAAATTGGATTAAAAAACTACCATATTGTTATTATCCAATAGTGACTAAATATGCTGTATCACCAATGACTGCTCCACAAAGAAACAGCCATCATTACAGAAAGCTCTTCTAAAAGGCACTTTTGTTGACTAGGATGTAGAACTTAGCAAGGTGCAGAAAGGTTTCTATCCCTATGTGGTGTGCATATACAGGCAATGCTTCTGCAGGATTGCTGTATATAATAATAAATGCAAAATTTGTAAAGCACATACTCACACTCCTAAGGAGCATGCTGTTAGTGCTTAAGAACAAGAACGAAACGTGGACAGCATACAAGGGACAGGAAAACATTAATAGCATATGAACTATAAAAGAATCAACAACCGTACTAAACAGAATAAAATCAAATATAGAAAACACAAAGAGGAACCAAATAACAAGAACAAGAGCTGAGAGTAGCACAATATTGCAAAAGGAAGGGTGTGAAAAATATCGAGCATAATGATAAGGTTATTAGGAGTAATGTTTATGGAAGAGGTGTGTTTTCAGTGCACGTTTAAGGGATTTAATAGTGGGTAGGTGGTGGATATGGAAAGGGAGAGTTCCATTGTTTCACTGCACAATAACTAAAAATCCTGTGGCCTGTATAAACCCTGTATATAGCAATGGAACTATGATGTCCTGGGATGTATGTACCATATGCATGGTTTCTAAATATAAGTTACAGCAGAGAACCAATGCACTTTCTGGTTGCAAAACTTTGGCATATAAAGTGCCTTATCATGCTTTATAAATAACTAAAAAGCAATAAGCTTGATCTAATAAACTGTCTGTGCTCCTTGGTAGTCTTGATTTTTGGCATTCACTTTAATTTCTTTTTCTTCACCAATAACCTGGTAAGCATCACGGCCATGGTACAGACAATAATGTTGAACTATAAACAGAATGTCAAACAAAATTGAAAAGAATCCCAAGCCAAATTTTGTAGGATCACCAAAGATCGAGCCCCAGTCATCTGCAATGAATAAAAAAATTTTGAAAGTAAAAAATTGAATGCTACATGTTCCAAACTAGATTGGTCTAAACCCATGGCACAATAACCTTATTCATCCTTAGCATGTGACAATTCATTTTCAAAACTTGAAGCCACTTAAAAGAACTTGCAACTGAAATTTCTTTGTGCCAAAAGAGAAACATCAACTCACCACTGTTATAAGACAAGAGAAACATCTGCAGCAGACTGAGGGAACCACCAGTGAAGTCCAACAAAACATTTCCGATGCTCCACCCAACAGTACTTTTGCGTTGATAATTCATATAGGCCTGAAATACAATTTTGATTTAAATGCTTTTTAAAATTTATTTCATACTGACTCAGAAAGTAAGATTAGTCTGTGCACTAATTAAAAGAAATAAAAAGTGAATGTCTTCTACACATTAGAGAGGTTCTGGAAGCTAGTCGACATAACTGATGAGCACAAGGTTATTGGCTGACTGGAGAAGGTTACATGCTGGCTGCAGCTAGAAATCTCCCCCTGATTAACAAGCACCTGTTCAGCTTTGTTCTAGTTGAGTATGAGAGGAAAATGTGCTTAAACCTAAAGGTGATTTCACACTGTGGGGAGAGGGATGAAAGGGGCGAGGAGGGGAATCTCAGGGAAGGTAAAGACAGGGGAGAGAACTAGACTGAAATTTCCACACTATGGGTCCCTGGTACAGTAAGCCACTTACATCCCCCACTCCCAGGCCCACTAGGCATTTACCTTTAACTCTACAAACCACAATGGCTGGTTTGAAAACAAAAACCTCACACCCTTTGATAATTAAATTCAGCACATGTACAGTAGGTCTCCACACAAGCTGAGGCCTGGATATGTTTGCACCCATAAGATTAAGACCCACAGCTTCACAGACGCTCACCTGTGGAATATACTTAATAAGCGTGACACCCAGTTTGATGTACGAAAAATAGTACAGGTAGGTCAGCCAGGTGATCTTGTGGGTCAGGGTCACGATGAGTGCAGCAGCTGCAAACAGCCAGGCACCTGCTACAAGCACCATGCATATCTTTGATACTTTCTGGCCCCCTTTCTGCAACAAGCAAATAAAACTTGATTCTAAAATAATTTGTTCATTTCTAATGACATACCATTTCTATTCTAGGCTCATGAGAGGTTCAGTGAGTAGGGAATAACCGATGTCAAAGTTTTGAACAAATATTAATTTTTTTTTTGCCCAACATTCAGGTCTTTTTAATTGCATATGCCAGCTCTAGACCACTCTCTGAAAGATAATTAAATACAAACTTGTGTTATCCTCACCTCATAAATAAAACACTGTCCAATGGTGACCAGTGTAATGAACACCGCATGCAGTGTAAAAATAACATCGTTGAGCTGGACTGGATTAATTCCACGTGGATGTTGAGATAGGTAGTCATTCTGAAACATATTGTCTGTGTTTGTCATACATTTTTTAGCATTTGTTCTGAAACATGTCCTCCTCCAACTCAGAGTTGTGTGAACACTTTAAAAGTCTGAATTTTCTTAATGATTTTGTGCTTCTTTGTCTGGGATCCATATCAAAGCAACAACTTAAAGCTGAACCACAAAAGAACATCTCTATGTTGGCTGATTTTTATGGACTTCCAGATATTTCAGTGGTGACGGAATACCACTCTTAAAATAAACCATAATTTAAAGATGAGCTGTTGCAAAAACATTCAAACATTCATCTTTATGGCATTTTTGCTGTTCATTCAATTAATTCACTTATTTAAGAAAACTTACTTTCACTCCAGTCACCCAAAACATTCCAACATTGAAAAAGCCATATGCCAGAAAGCCCGTGATGTTATATGACAAAAAGTCAAAGTTGAGTCCCACCACACTGCACAATAAAAATAGTTTATGACCACTGTCCGACCATGAACTTGTATTACTGGACTGCTGGCAGACGATTTTTTTCCCAGTTAATTCCTAAAACAAGGCAGGTGTGTACAAAGCTTCTGGTTTAATCACGTTCATTGTTTAGGCTCGCCAAGACTAACAGTGGAGAACTTCACAAGAGGCTAAGTGTCGCAGACAGACAGCAATCCACCAATACACGTCAGTGGTCCCACTTTATAAGGATTACTCATACAATTTTAAATACAGAAACTATGAGAAGGTTACATAAAACAAAACATCTTTGAGTTAAGAAAAGTAAAGATTCAATTTTATGCTGTGACCTTAATCCATTTCATACAGTTGGTCATGTTTACATTAATGCATCTAAATTTCTTATAACAACTCACATTATCCACAAAATTAAAAACAATAGTACATGTATAGTCAGCTGCCTTAGTTTCTTAATTATACCTTTTGCGCTTCCAGTTGATGTATACCTGTGGGTAGAAGGATACAGACCAGGCAGCAAAGTACAGCCACCCAATGACTGCATTGATCACAACAAGTACTGAACTACGTACAGTGTTGATTCTAACAAATGCCCTTGATAAACTGAAAAACAAACAGCAGCTTTTATTTTTCTTGCAGATCATAAGTCACTGCGTGATTAAAAACACTTGTCTATGAACTTTAAGTTCAGACACAAGTAAATCAACGATCATAAAAGTGTAAATAAGCCTTTGGCAGAAGATGTCCTAAAAAAATGGAAATCTGAGATTATTAAAAAAACACAAACTGACAGTAAAACTGCAATTTTACTGAATGTGCAGTATAAAATGCTAGTATTAACTGTGATTTTTAGTTTAGTCAATTTAATCTTAGGTAAAAACTGTTGCTCATGCAACTGCTGAACTTTAAAAAAAAAAACACACACTGCAGTCTCTTGCTTTCTCTTGATTATCTGTGCATATGGCTACACACATGCGCGCATCTGCACACACACACACATACAAACACCCTTCCCCCCAAATTTTCATCAAACTGTACAGTTTTCTTTAGTCCTCACCCTTCCAGTTCTGATGAAGAAGAGTTCACTCCCAAAGTCACATGTCCAGCATTGTGTGCCTTTATGACCACTGAACTGCTTTTGTTTCCTGGATAGATGGTCATATTAGGTACAGGGTATATGATCTGCTTATCATCTGTGTATTTGATGTCATCACCAACTTGATATGTAAACAATATGTCCGCACTGACATTTAGATTACCACTGCAAAAATAAAAAAAATGCAATAGACTAAAGTATAAAACTTTATTCATGACTGCCACATATTTAGTATTGGTTGAATGTGATGTAACAGCAAAAAACTCACAAAAAAATGCTGAGTCAAGTCCAGTGACTTATAAAATTATAAAATATTCTAAACATAAAAATATTAAACCATAAAGTCATTAATTTGATGAGCTGTTTATCGCCATATATGAAACAGTTTACTATATTACCTCTAGATCTGAACTGTAACAAATCACAACACTGGTCTCTAAAGAAAATATACTGTAGCAGAGCAATGATGACTTTCAATCTATGACTTTTCAACTTTCCCCCATTTTCTCTACCTGATGTGCAACAGTTTCTCCAGTGGTCACTACTACAGACTATTAATTGATTTTTTTGCGCTCACCAATGTCCTTACAAACTGTAGATTTTAACTGTACTAAATCAGCATCCACAAAGATTCCCCCCAGTAGAGCAACAAAAATGTTTTCAGTTGAAATGAGACATCAATAAAAGAGCCGCAAGACTTTCATCTTTACTTTGTGTTTTTTTAGCTTATTAACCTGGCTTTGGCCAGCGTGCCACAATATACAGACTCACTAATTATTATTAAGTATCATTTTTAAAATCGCATGTTATTATTTAACGTTGGAAATAGATTAAAGGTATATTAACGTATGTCATTTAATCTGCATAATTTTTATTACTATGATATAAAGTGTATATGTAATTTTCTCAACCCTATATATTAGTTTTGATGGTCAAACTTGTACAAGACTGCCTGGACATTAGACAATGGAACTTTGCACAAGACATCAGGTACATCCATTTAGATACAGTTTATAGCAGTCTGAAATTTCATTTTACTCTCTCTTTGAATGCCTGCACCAGCAGGGGTTACTCCAAATGACACTGCTAAATTCCTGGTGGTCCACAGACTCCCACAATTCTTACAAGATTAATACTTTCCACCAGCTGAACTCCAAAGTTTCACATGCACTGGGAAAGCAATAGTCTTAATGTGGAGTTTACTATTAATGGAAAGGCTCTGCAATCTTTTAGGAATGGGTACTGTCTTACACCTTTAGAGGATAGAGAGGAGTTATATAAGTATCTTTTGTTTACTCAATATGGCTACTAGAAGCCATGTGTTATAACAAGATCAACTGACCTGTGCTATGCCAGGCAGCATGAAAAATGTCACAGAAGCTAAGAATGCTACTAAGAAACAACAGGGTCAAGTTACTCTCAAAACAAACAAAGAAAACCCCAAAACTGTACCTGAGAATGAGAGTAAGTTGAGACGTTTCACCTGTCTCAATCTGCAGATCTGTATCTGAGAATTTCACAGTCACTGCAGTAACACCTGCCAATGAATAGAATCAGTATAATTAATACACGCAAGTACAATACTTGAAACTTGTAAGTTAAATCTTAAAAAAACATAAACGGTTATAAAGATCCATTTTTATGCAAATTAATATTGATGTCCTGCTTCTGTGATTATGAAATCATTGCATCTTTCAAGAGGAATTTTTCATAGGTACATGATTAGTTTCTGTGAAAATAATGCTCATATATACTGACATACAGACAGTGCATAAAACAAGCACAATATCTTATGCAAAATCATGCTGTAAAATAAGCAGAAAGGTAGCTTTTGGTTTGTATGCCTAAGGTGAGGTTTATTCTTAGCAATACGAGCTCTCCTGGCTTTTACTTTAAATTTTACATTATGACAACCTGCTAGGCTTTATACACTTTTACAATATGTTGGTTTCTGCATTGTGACTGGCTTCTGATGCTCCCCTACTCAATGACCAGTATAGGGGAACATATCAGATGAAACTGCATCTACATGTAAGTCAGGCATTCCTACTGGTAGATATTCCTTGCCTTTCCTGGTATCTTTCTCTACCTTTTGACATGGCGACATCTGTGCACGCTTTAATCCTTTAGGTCGTGTGTGAGTACACCACTCACACAAGCAGAATGTTGAACAAATCAAGTGATTTTACACATCTGTGGCTATTTGTGTAGTAAAATTTCAATGTATACTTACCATATATTAAAAAACAATGCGCAAACAGCCCAAACATTTTGATTTGTCTTATGTTAAATTTGAAGAAAGCAAGTGTCGAAATAATTATAACTTCACTCCTCGCAAGAAATACGGTTCCATATGGCAGTCAATGGCTCTCGGAAACACGAATTCACTTTCAACGCACACCGTCATATGATGTTGACAACAGCATTGTCCGATGTCCGCCCTCATCACCACGGGAAGCCACTCTAACGAGAAGGGGAGAAAGGGAGGTCAGTCTTAATGCAAAAACTTTCCAACATGTCTGCGCTCATGACGGTCGCTTGGCAAGGGTAAATTTCAGTTACGTGTTTTTAGTGATTGTTTCAAACAGTTTTTACGTATCATAATTTAAACATCGACAACAATTGTTAAATTTCGTTTTTGTCCCCTTCTACACAAAATTACACTTTCGCCTATAGTACAACGTTGAATGTTTTTCAAAGGTTGGCCAGAAAAACCCTTTGCGAAACCTGCCAACGCCTGACTCAAGTATGGATGATACGCCGTGATAATTCCAACAGGACATCCATTTGCCGTACCAACAGATACTCGTATGTTCGCCAGTATCCAACAATGCTCGTTCTTCCAGATGGTGCCACAGTTACGATTCGGTACAAGGAGCCACGTAGAATTATAAAGGTTAGACTTCTCACTTGCACTACACATCACATCATTGGGCTGTCGGAAAAGTCATGACATATTTTTCTCTGTTTTTCTAAGAACAAATATCAATTAGTGATATATTGCCCGTTTTATTCAATAACTTTTTGCCATCATTCAGTGAGCTTCCTACTTCCTGGTACGTAGAAACACCTGTCGTTATTGGCGAAAAATTGAACATGAGTTACAGATTCATCTGAACTTAAACGTTTTACCACACAAGGAGTTTTTAAGGTAACGAAACAAGTCTGATGGCCTAAGATCAAACGAGCATGGTAGGTGTGACAACATCCCATCAAAACTCCAATAACTATTGATGGGTGACCAAAGTTGTGTGTGGTCTCACATTGTCATCATGGAGCATGACTCCTTTATGGTTAACAAGTGCTAGATGTTTCTGGATGATGAATTCGTTCTAACTGCCCAATTGCCGACAATGCACTTTTCAGATTAATTGTTTAGTTCTGTGGTAGGAGCTCGGAAAAAACATGACACTATTAACCCTCTGAGAATGACAAAAAAGTATAAATATTACAAAGACTGGCTAATAACTGAAGATTGTGAAGACAAGTTTTTTTTTCTTCATTATTGCAGCTTTCAGGTAAACATTGGACCAAAACCTATACATTTCTGGAATGGAGAAAACTTGAACTTAGCAATAAAAGTAATGAAAATTACCTTCCCTATGCTTCCCAGACTAAGCCGCAATCATGGCTGATCATGCTTTAAGAGTTAAAATCCCACTACACTGAGAAGCTAACTATCCTCTGATGAATGTCTACTTTTGATGTCATTTGAAACAAATCATCACATCAGAACCAAAAGCATTTGTGCATGACATTGTTATAAGCAATTTACATCTCATCGCCAGTTATCAGTTACACTAAAAACAGTATCATTTTTCTTGCATTTAAAGAGAATATTGCAGATGTTTATACTTTCCATCGAATGAATTTCTTTGAGTTCATGAGCAACATAAATATCAAGCCTGCTTACACAGCCCAGCTTATTCAGGTGGTCTTAAATGCTTGATGAGTGTTTAGTGTCTTCAATCTCTCATGTCGTGTAGTGTGGGTTTGACATTACCAGTGCCTTTATTATAAAGTCATTAACCTCAGTGAGCCTCCATAACCAAGTAGCATTCTTAAGATCAAATTAACCACCACAAAACTTTGTGAACCATTGTTGGGACAGAGAATCTTGTAGAGCATTGTGACCATTAACTTTATACAAGCTTGATGTGTGTGAAATATGACTAGATGCACAGCTTGGTCTTATTGTATAATCTCCCAAAATTAAAACAAATTGCTCAATTTTTCTTTTAGAATGAAGCTACAGCTATTAGCTGTCAAATGACATAGCAATAACATTGATTCGAATGACTGATACTTCCTAAAATGAACTAGTGCCATTTTTTTTACACAAATCCATCATGACTTTTCTGACAACCCAATACATGAACTTTTTTATATCACTGCTTGATGTTGACTGGCTCATGTCATTGAACCTGCAATATCTTTGCAACAGACTGATCTTGAGGCCAAGATTTTTAAAAGAACCCACTACAACATAGCTAATTTTGTTGATGCCCTCCTTTCTTTACATTCCAATATTTCAGCATGTTGGAGAGAATTTATTTCATTTTGTCAAAGTGAAAATGCTTAAACAATTGATTACATGCAAGTCATAAATCTACAAATAGCATTTACATTCATAGAAATATATTAATTTATAAATTATTTAATAATTTATAAGGTGTTTGATGTTTTCAGTTGAAAATTATTTGAGCTTAGAGATTAAAATTTTTGGTATTATGTGTTAATAATAGTAATAAATTTTTAGTGCTTATAACAAGAATGAAATGTGGACAGCATACAAGGGACGAAAGTATACACGACAGTACTGACAATAAATAGAAGATAAATATAGAAAACACTGATAGGAATCAAGTAACAAAAATCCTTTGGGGATTTTTGCAGTGTTCAAAAATGCAGTCTTAGTATAATAATGGCAAAATCTCTTTATGAATTCTTGAACACTAGTTAGCAATTCTTACAGATGAGTGTAATAAAAATGTAATCCACGAGAAATAATATAAATATTGTGAAGTGAAGGTCTTTTGTTAACTGATCATGAGACTTAGAAGCTTTATTTATTTTGATGCAAATTTTCATCTTCTTCCAAGAGTGTCCTAAAGATATTGTGCAAAATGTGTAAGAGAACAATGGATGCAAGCTCTTTATCAGAGTGGGTACATTCTGTCATAACTATGGAGTGGTCTCAAGATGTGAATATGGTCATGGTTATTTCAAATATAAATAGACAGACAAAATAAATAAATTAAAACGAGTGGGAGAGAGTGAAGTTACTTTTAAAAAAAACATAGTGGAGCAATTACTAAAGGGAGGCAATTGCGTCATATTTTGTTGCAGCTTCCCGTAGATTTGTCCACCTTGTCCGAGTCTGAGCGACGATATCGACTACAGCAGCGTAAACCGAAGCAGAAAATAGTAATAGAAGAGGATTCCGATGATGACGATTTTGATGTCGACCGATACAGTCACTTGTGGAAGAATAAATGAGGAATTTTGCGATGCACCTCTATGCCTTTTAAGGATAGCCACCACCATCCCTACTTCTTGTCATTATGCTGTAAATTGTTTCAGAGACATGTTTTAAAAATTGTGTTGTAAGTAGTGTGCATCTTGAATCCATGGCCTCCTTAGTGTGCCTGGAATAGCATTAACTCACTTGACAGCACCCACCTTTCTTTTCAAGTCAGGACTGGATGACTGTAGTTTAAAACCATAGGTTGTTTCAAGTACGTCACCCACACGATGGTGTTATGTGTTTTGTCTGTTGCATCCATAAACGTGTTATACAGAGAACCAAAAATATCCAGATTTTTTTTTTCCCCGTGGGATGTGGTTTGAGAAGGATCAGTTGATATGTTACGATCTTTCAACTACACAGACATCTGTGGCTAGATATTTTCGTCTATCATAAAAATACACATGCAAACTCCCACACAGCCACAATCTGCGAGGGGTAAAGGGGCCGTGCTTAAAAGGTAAGCTGAGAATAACTGTGGATCTTTCAACTATTAAGAGTGCTGACGTGACCGACACATAACCCCCAAGACAAGTGCATCTTGCCAGTGATATGTAATTTACCTGAATATTCTAGTCAAAATAACAGGAGTAACACCACAGAAAAAGCAACCACTGCTGTATCCCGCGAGACAACTGCTGAAGGGAAAAGTAAATAAGTAATCGGCCAACACCCTACTATGGTGAGGACAGATACAACGTGCGCGACCAACATACCCCCCTCCCCTGGCAGACACATCCAAACATGCACCCATAATGTTAGCTTGATGGCTGTTGTGTTAAAAGCACACACACATGCACTAGGAGATAGAGAAAAAAGAGGATGTAGCGTAATGAATGACTGACAGCGAGGTGGGAAGGTTGGAGGGCAGTGAGAACAATACAGGTTTGAAAAGGGAGGGGGTGGAACCACAACCATCACTTTATTGATTTCATGGGGCCATAACCAACTTCAAAGGCAGTGCCTGAGTGAACGAAAATTCGTTTAATAATGTAGAATGCCTGCAATGAAAATAAACACGCAAGGAATACTATCACGTCATGTTGAATACAAACTAGGTATTTTATGTTTATGAAGTACATGATAAGGTACAGCACTGGGCTACTGACAATAATTTGTTTTGGATACTCTGTAGGATGTCATTTGTTTTGGCCATTCTGCAGGATGTCATTTCTTGGGGAAAATAGGAAATGGGTGTGCTGTACAGTGCAAAAGCAGTTAAGGATGGTTGTAAGTTTGAGAGTGTCAGTTTAACATGTACCAGCAGTATTCAAAGTCTGTGAAGACTCTTCAGTGCAGATCTTTCACAAACCAAGACTAATACAAGCAGTTCCAAATGTGTTTCATAATCCACAGGCATGGTATACAAGGTTTAGTAGAGTATTGAATACCAAAACTCTTACAGTGCTCCATCTGAAAAACTCTTTGAGCAGTGACATATGTACATACATCAAAACATGGGAAAGGACATGTGCACACACATATGCACATTTATATACATAAAAGCATAGATATTATTTACAAATACAATGTATTTGCATACCCTTAGTGCATTTTGGTAACTTCTATGTACCAATTTAAAGAGCTGTTAGAAATGTTGAATGTCTCCTGTCTTTGACTTGGCCCTACGATTGCTGAGGCAATTGTAATTACATCCAGTTGCGTATAACTAGGACAAATATCTTATTTCAGCTGGAACTGGTGTAACACTTTGCTTCATGCAATATCAAGTTATTTTCTGGCTATTTTACATTGCAAATAATGTGCCAATTAATGTAAACATTTATCCCATTCTTATTAATGAAGCAACATTTTAATATTTTATTTTTCAAAATCACAAGAGCCAGGTTATTTAAACACTGAAATGATATGCAAACTTTGTTTTTATTATTCAAGATCTCGTTAATAACAAATCAGAATATCCAACTTTGAAAATACCTTTAGAAATAGGCAGGACTGCACACCTTATAAACCCATTTGAAACAATATGTGGAATCCATGAATGGGCAAGTCTAAATATCACAAAAAAGCATCAGCTATGGTTTTGTTTGGTCTTAAACAGATATTAAATAACAATGCAGGCACAACAATAGCAAACAGCTTTGTTGCTTCTGTGTGTTATCTGTGAACAAGACCAACAGTTAACTAAGCCATCTTCTGGACAAGTTGTAAGATGGCGGAAAGATTACTTTACCATTCAAAACACCTATTAGGTGAATCTTCCCTCTGAAAACTGTAGGCATTTGTATGTACAGGAAAATATAGGAACCCACCCCTGAAAAAAAAAAACAAAAACAAATGGCCAAGAAAGCATCTCAGCCCTTACACATATGAACATGAATGTACTAGAATAAGCTGAGAAACATTGGAGACTATCACAAACACTGAGCAGATGATCTCATAACTACCATGTTTCCCTGAAAATAAGGCTTAGACTGTGATATAAACCCTCCTCCAAGTTTAACCCTAGTTAAGATTGGCAACCAGAATTATTTTGTCTGTTGAAACATGGAATGGATGTATTGCATTACAAAGTAATGATACTTATAAATAACCTTTTAATTATGATGACATTCCAGAAGATAACACGACTGTACACAAAAAATGACATCCCCTGAAAATAAGCCATGATGTTTCTTTTGGAGCAAAAATTAATATAAAACCAAGTCTTATTTTGGGGGAAACATGGTAGCATCTATTGGGATATACTGAGTACTTCATCATCTCATTTCCACCCCTCAAATTACCAGACACATGTTAAGTCAGTGACTGACTAGAAATTGCTGGGGGAGATTAGAAGAGGTGGAGGCATTTGAATAACCTTAGAAACGTTAACAAATTAACCCTGATGCTTTTAAAAATTTCAAATACTTTCATTCTACTTATCAGTTATGCAAGTAAACTTAAGTCCTGCTGTAGTAAATGCCCTTTGTTTCTTTTTACAAGCAAACTATAAAAAGACCCAGTGAGGCAGGTTACAAAGAAATTGTCAGAGCAAGGAGGATGCTTCCACTGTAAATTGATACAGAAATCATTCTGACAAGAAACAAAAACTGCAATGTCTGGACAACATGAATGAGTAGCAAATCTTGCACATCCTAGGCCAACAGACATGAGAAAGATCTGATAAAGCAGCAAGCACAAGTATGGTCAAATACCAAATTTCACTCTTTCTTCAACAGTCCCCTTGGTGGGAAACACTTTCTTCTACCACAGAGTTCACTTTGTGCTTTATCTGTAAATTGAAACACTACATGCCAGTCGGCATGCTTAATACTTTGCAGTACCCATGTAAATATTGTGCTTCTTTAAGTTATTATTATAAATCCGTCTGTTTACTTAGATGAATGACTTCCCCTGTAAAGCCAAAATTTGTGCATGTGTCAGTGGTATATGGACCTCTTACATTTCTAGGAAACTGAAAAAGAGTTCTGAGAGCAAGATTTTCAACTTGTGCGCTTTGTGGTATTGACTAATTATACTATATAGAAACAATTCCAGTCTTACAAAGGATATGAATGCAAAATACTCGGGCATTATATGATTAAAATGTTTTCTCTGTTAGCATGTGCATAACTACACTAGTATGAAAAATTTATTTGTAGTGTCCATTTTTCATGCATTCTGTCACCCCCAACACACACAAACACACACCAATCCATTATCCAGCAAAGCAATTTCTTGCATTTTTATAAACTTTGCTTTACATCCACAAACCTCATCGTTCACAATTGAGCACACACCAAAATTTGGTCACTTCCAAGTGACAACATTAAAGCTGTTGACAATGATCTCCAACTACTGTATGAAGACTATCCACAAATTGCTCCTGTTGCATAAGCCCACGAACACTTTAGGCTTGCAACCTGACTCAAAAAAAAAAAAATCGCCACACAAATCCACCCATGTAACCCTGTCCTCATACATTAACATTTTCTCGCAGAGCTTGTTCCCTTTCAATAAATAATAATGCACTATTCAAAACTCCGAATCCATGAAATTATTACAAAGCAGTATCACTAATGTACAACAGTCATCCAATCTTGCTGAATTGTTTACTTTCCACAACCAGTGCAGCCATCATCTCCTATAGTGTGGCCATGATCATGTTTTCTAGTCACTCAGCTTCATGGTAGACGTTCACATGGTCTTTCTCCAATTTTTAGCTGACTACCTTGCTTTGGATTTTGATTCCATGGAGGTGGGAAGGAGAGTGAAGGCAGGTCACAACTAAAAATGAGACCAAAGAAAATGATGGACCCTGTTCGGCGACGATGAATAAATGGTGTTCTTAATGGGGGTGAGGGGAAGCTCAAACACGTGAAGCAGTCTACCCTGGAAGTAAGAAAGACCAATGTTTTGCTTGATCAACTCATTGCTCGCTGATCAAGAAGAGGTTCAATGTATGCGGCCAAGGCAGGCTTATGCAGCAACAGGACGGCTCTGGCATCCGCTAGAGAAAACCACTGCCGCTTTCGATCTGAGGAAAAAAAAGAGCAATGCAAGTAAAATGTTTCATCATTTTATAAGGCTACTGAATTGAACAGAAAGATGCATCTAAGCTTTCTATGTTCCCCTTCCACCTGAATCAATTTCTTAACTTTAAAGTTCAGTCAAATATGTAGAATATGTTATTCTAACTGCAAACAGTTTAGTAAAAATTGTGATGAGGAAAGTCTTGCAGGTTCTTGACCTATAACTAATGTTAAAAGCTGCCTGCTTTTTAAAGATGTTTGTACTATAATTAACTTTGAGTAGCCTCCATAAAGTGCATTAAGACAAGAGAGATTTGAAAAACTGGTGATGAAAGAAAGAGCTCATTTGACTCTCCAGCAATAAGATACTGTAAGAAAAGCCCCCTTTTCAAGACTTACTGATGCGCTGGAGGTCATCCCAATGATCTAGCAGCTCTTCAACATGGAATATATACACCCAGGTTCTGTTCTTGCGATCCTTGTTCTGTACACCAAAAAGCACTAACGCTAAAGCAGTGAAAAATACCAAATAATATCTATATGTGAGTGTGCAAATGTACATGTCTGTGTGCACACATTCATATTTTATGTTTATTCTGAATCATCTTTTTAAAAAGACAACTTTTTTTAATTTAGAATAATTATAGTACTGATGTCTTAAGTTTACATCTATTATTCATATGCATGTACAGATGCACATTTGAGAAAAAAAAAAAAAAAGACACACAAATGATATAAAACCTCCCAGATGTCAAAAGAGAAGAAAATGGACACTGTACTTCCATTATGATGGCAATGCAACAGCCCATAATAATCTCAGAAAATAACAGGGAAAAAAACTTAAGGGAGCTGAATTTGACTAACCCAGACATATTATTCCACATGGTGCTTAGAGGAATGATTTATCGCTGCAAGCACGGTATACCAAAAGTCACAAAAACTATCTGCTTGCATACTAAGTCACTCATTCTAGTATGTTAGGTTCATGGTTTAGGCACCGCTGTCAAAGTGATACACTGGTGAAAGCATGCTGTATGCGATTATTCTAACCTCTCTGCCTCCCCTCCCCTGTCATTGTCACTTCTGCACCCATACACAATCACCATAAAAGTAATCTATAGCCACACCTGTAACACTGGTGTCACATACAGCAGTGGCCAAGGGTATGTGCAAGCAATATATGGAGGGATAGGGAGGATGGAGGGATAGGGAGGAAGGAGGCAATGTTGGGTTTTTTAAAACAACAAACAGGCCCAGACCTCATCTGTAATACTAACTTCTGGGGCAACAATAAAGTTTCAGGCCATGGCTATGATCACCATACAACACTTTGCTATAATGTAAAAGAAACAGTTTTGAAATCTTGGAAAGCAATAAAATTAGTAATGCTACAAAATTTAAAAACTGTTTCTTTTATGATGCACAGCAAAGTCTCAAGTGGCTGGAGAGTCAGAAAATGACATATACCATGATGCAGATGTGAGTTTTGTAAAATGATGAAAATGACAGCAGCACAGCTCATGTTATTTAAATGGCTGTGAACTAGTTCAGATCTTAGGGAATGCATAAATAAGCTTCTTTGAGAAAAACAAGATGGAAATCATTAACATCTGTGTACTTACATTGTTAAATGGGTGAAGAAACACCTTCAATTTAAAAGTAACAGGCTAAGATATCAACAAAGACAAATTAGTCAAAATAAATCCTGTCTGCTCTAATCTGTTTTCTAAAATTTTTGAACAATTTGATTTAGGAAATTACCTGCCTAAACCTGTGTATCACCCCTCCAAAGCCTCCCCTTTTCCTACACATGTACTCTATCATTCCTTCATATACCTACACCCAGTCACCCCACCACACAAAATAATGTACATAATACTGTTCTCAAAGCTGCACAGAACAATGGTACCTTTCGCATTCTCCTCTGCTATTCATCAGCTTCAAAACAAGGTGAACCATCATGCAAAGAGTAAGGTGCACATTCTTATCCTGCCCTTGCTCTGCATACTTACCCCATCAAAAATGTATATTTTTTAAAGGCTATTTTTGTAAAAAGAAAATTTCTCAAGTTATCAAATAAATATTGATGTCCATGCAAAGTAACTACATGTATAGCATTTATATTTCAATATGTCAAGCCTACCTCAGTTGCATAAAATCAAATAGTAGTCTGCTCTTCTTCCCATCATCTTACCCACCCCCCACCATCTTCCCACTCTGTTATGTAGTTTGCAACTTGTGGCTGGCACAGTTGTGTTACTGTGTGTTTCAGTGCTGCTCTTTTCCTTAACCCACTGAGCTCACTGCCAGAGAGGGGACTGTGTAAATGCTTTTCATTTATATTTATAACCTGCTTGCTGAGGTAATGCTGGAAGGTAAGCTTTGGTGAAGGGTATTAGAGGCGCACACAATGGCACAGAAGGCTACTGGTGATCGTTCCTTTATCATCATTATTATTACCAACTGAATTATCGACTGATATGACAGAATTCTAAAGCGGCAAACGAGCTGTAGGGAAGTTGCTCTACAAGCAGCGTGCAGGCCGCTCAAAGTCTAGCAGATGGGTCCTCCACTGGGACTGGCAGGAGCTATCAGACCAGTGATTAGAAAGGGTACAAACTCAAGGACAACAATGGAGGGATTTGCCAACACCTGCTTCTCTGCCTGAGCGTCTTTCAACCTTGTACTGCACTTCTTGTCCTATGCTGAACAAAATGATACTGGGACATGGGTCACACTTGTTGTGAGTTGAGCCAGCATGGAAAAGGACAAGATGCTCTGAGCGCGGCCTTCCAGGGTGGATGGCTGGATGCTTGTCGAATCCTACAAGGACCGCAGTAGCAGCTATAGGCAGGGCTCTCTAGCTATACTGAGTGAACGAACTGTAATCAACTCCTTCTGCCAGATTGCCTGTTTATCCTACATCAGGTCTAAAAGTGATTTTCCATTTGTCTTTCATCCATCTTTTCTTCCTGTTGCAATGCTTTCTCTTCAGTCTGCTTCAGATTTGCAATTAGCGGGCCAAGAGCAGGCTGGGGACAAGAGACTATTGTTTTATACTTCTCTGAATAACAAGAGCAGGGAGACATGAAGCTGATAACCCACCGAGCTTTGTTTCTTCTCTTATGGTTACACTTCTCTACCATCTCTTTTTCCCAATAGAACAGTAAAGATCATCCTTTTTTTATAGCTAAGCAGGGAATGAGGAGTTATTAGAGACCCCACTTTCAGCTTCACATGAGGGCTGTGCCCATCTCTTCCTCGCTGCTTTACCTTCCCAAACTCTCTTTGGAGTCAGGTGTCCATTCCTCCCAGCTTGTCAGCGAGGAGAAGGGAGTTTAGCTACACAGGTTTTGAACCAGTGCGATCTAACCAATCAGCTATCGTCTCTACCAAGAGTACAAGAATATATCCCATGTTCATGTCCCCGTATGCCAAGATGGACTAAATCTGACAATAAAACAAACTGTGACAATGTGTGTTTGTTTGTGCCTTACCAAACTCAGATGGAATATTTTTCTCTCTTTTTGTCTCAACTGAGGTCATAAACTATGATGGATGGTATATTTGTCTTCACAGTGTTTTATTTTCCCCATTCTAGATGTTACCTGTGGCTCCAAAGGTAAGGGGGAAAAAATACCATGGACAACCAGTTGTATACCATGGCAGAGAAAACTGGGACAATGTTGTAATTTGAGAAAGACAGGAAAAGAAAGGGGGCGAAGGCGGGGCGAAAGGCCGGGAGACGGGACAACACAGGCACATCAACACATTATGTACACCCCTTCTACCTGAAACATCACTCCCCCTCCTCTACCTACTGTTGCTTTAACTGAGAAGAAACTCAGTAAGTCGGAGAAAGGGCATCAACAATTGCAAACAACTGAATGTCAACTCGACATATTTGTGAAGGGGTACCAAGAGTGCAGTGACTGAGATGTCAAAGTCAATCAGTTTGAAAAGGGGCAGCAAGTGTGAGAGTAGAAGTGTTTCATTATTTCGTTACACGGAGGCCCCGCGTGTCCATCACTCATCACACTTGACTCTGCAACAGGCTGAAAGTTAACCGTAAAATCACAGTTGGAAGAGTTCTCATGGCAAATTGCCTGGCGATGTCGTGCACCGAGTCTAGTTAGTCTACAATACAGAATAAAATTTGTCCGATCCATCATTTTGTTTTGAGAGTGAATGATACAGAGGCGCACAAGGGTGTTTGTAGAGAGAGAGGAGGGAGGAAGAAGTGAGGCTGTTGCAAACAAGTGGGTGGGTGACCTTCAAACGATCTAGTCCCAGAATAGTTTTGCTGTCATGGTTACGAACTTTTGACACCTATCATCACAGTCTCAGCTCCTTCAAGCGTGCAAAAAAGAAAGAAAGGAAAGGCGCAGTAGTTTCCTGAAGTTAACGGCTAATTTGTTGGCGAGTTCACAGCACGTGGATTAAGGAGGCAGTAAACCCTGCTTTATTAAGTAATCCTGTACCGCGTCAATTTTCCCGCTGCTTTCTGCCAGATAAGCGGGTACGCCACCCGCCTCACCGCGGGGTCGTACATCTCGTTGAAAAGCTCAAGTTTACCAGCGCTCCTGGCCGTCTGCAGCTTGCCTCAAGCTTTGCTAAAAGACTTTGCGACCACCGTTTACACTGTGTTCGAGATGTCTTCTTGCAGGACTGTGTGGACGACCGAAAGGTGTTCGCTCGTGTTGGGTAGAGGGCTTGGACAAGGAATTATGGTCTGTGTGTAGAGACAATCGTCTTTCTGGGCAGCGACTGTGGCACCCCGATCTACAGTGGTCGTTCCCCGACATTCGGGGTACAGCGACCCTGCTGTAGCTGTGAGCCAGGCGGGTCTCTCTCTCACTAGCCGCACAGCAGTTCTGGACCCATCGTCCAGGGGCGATCTGTCAATATGAAGGCCATCACGACGATCTATGAGCTACCGTCTACACCGTCAAGTCGCCCTACTTCCTGCTGCTGGCTTAGCAAGCGATTCATCTGCGTGATAGGCATGGTGGGGGTGCTGTATATCCTGCATCCTCAACTATCTTTTACAAAAACCACCCTACCTGTCCAATCTCTCTCTTTCAAAAATTGCATATTCGATCTTGATCCCGTTTTAAACCAGCAAGCAAACAGCGAAAGACCAGCACAAGAGCAGACCTGAATAAACAAGCAAGGTGGTCTTTCTTGTGTAGACCCGCAGTGCCATTCAAACTACTTCCATTTTGTCTGTCGTTCCTCCTCCGAACCCCCGGTTCCACCTCCGTTGCTGGATTCCAGAGACGGCAGCAGTGTGTGGTGGCTGGGTCGGTTAATGAGATTCCAGATCACTTTTGAAAGTGGTGGTGGTTGGGGTGGTGGTGGCGGCGGCGGCGGCAGGCTGGGCTTGGATAGACGAAAGGGAGGGGGGAGAGGAGGGGTGCCGGGGGAGTTGTCTGTGGAGATCGATACGGCTGCCTACCTCCTCTCTCCGGTCCTAGCTTTCACCCATCTACCCCCACACCACCCTGCCTCCCCGCGTGTTGCAGAACCATCCTCGTCGGAGGCTGCTGCTGTAAGCTGTCCAGTCATTAGTCATAAGGAAATTGCTAATGAAATAGCAGGCGGCTCCAGACAACTCTCGGCCCTTTGTCTGCCTTGAGCTGCAGGCTCGCTGTTGCAGCGCTTTTGTCAACGGCCAGGAGCAGCGACCGTTCTCGCCTATCGAGTGTGTCTCGGGTCCAAGCTCCGGGTGCCGTTTGTTCATCAAAATAAAGAGGCTCTTGCTTGATTGCGCAAACACTCTCACCCTTGAGCCGTGTCTTCGCCGTGAAGTCGCACACTTAAGCTGAATGATGTTTGGCGGGCATTAGCGCACTGCACGGGGGTTAGTCCCTAGGGAAGGGTTTGCCGTACACAGGAGCCATCTGGCGAACAATGGACGAGCCAGCCACCAGTCAAGAGATCACGACTCTATCCTCGGTCTAGTCTGATCCATATCTTCATAGTTTTTGTGTTCACACTCAAACTATTAACTGTCAAATATCTTCCGGCTGGCCAAAATCTGTTAACATATATATATGTGGGGAATGAAAGTGTGGCACAGCGAACAACCAAACACCAGATCTGGATGGTTTCCAGGGAAGACTACACTAGTAAGCCTCTGAATAGTTTAATGGAGAGATCAACCCGCTTGTCATTATTAATAATAGCAACAAAACTGCTGTTAACAGACCAGAGGCACTACCTTCCGTTTTCACGTATTGTCACTTTAAAACTCTCAGAAGTATGACCTGGCTGCCTGGTCACAATCCCATGGAGTGGCAGTCCCCAAGTCATGGAGGGCCTGTCACAATCGCGCGGCGATGACATGCGCTTAGTCTGCGACCATCCGCCCTTACAAGGAGGGACCCCAACGACGCCCACCTTGGAGTCGACCCGAAACAGATTACAGGTCATTAGTGACACAACACCTGAGTGAGGCAATGATAAGGCTTCAAGGTCGTCAAAGGTGCCCCATACAACCTACACATCAGTGATCGTCTGCGAGGAAAAACGACTGAAAGGCTGCCTGTTGAGATGGCTGGAAAGAAAGAAAAGACGCTTGCTCGGCAAGTTGAACAGAAAGAAAGGCTGTTTATTGAGATGGATGGAAAGGAAAAAAAGGAAAGAAACCTAAAGGAAGCCCACTTGATAGGAAGGGGGAAAAAATACTGGATAGTTGGCAAAAGCAAAAAGATGTGGAGGAGAATGAAAGAATAACTCATGACATCATCGAAAAAGATAAAGAGAATGCGCCATGCCGTAGGCATTTGCCAGCCTTAAGTTTTTGGGCTGGTTTCTTTTTTGAAGTTTGTGTTCTGGCAGATACCTCAACATATTTTGAATTTCTTAAGCTTATTGTCTAGGTCCTTTTTGATATTACATCAACATTATGTCTGGCACAGCAGCATAATCCATTAAGCCGCTTGTTACACACAACATTACAGCTAAACAAAGGCAGCTATTCCACTTCTGTGTGAGAAGTGTGTGCCTGCAAGTTTATTGAACCTCATAAGCATGCTTAATGAGCCATCAAATTTTATTCTATTTTGTTTTGTTTTGTTTTGTTTACGGACAAGGTAGGAGAAGCGGGGAGGCATGCGAGAATGGCCCGCCACTGAACTACTCTCACTGAGTGCGTATCTCACACAATTAGTGGCTAACACGATACCTGCCTGGGCACTTACTGCACAAAAGGTGGCGAGGCGAGGAGGAATAGTACATTTTTCTGGAAAGCCAGAGAACCCTTTCAGTGCGACCATGTACTTTCTATCAATTTCACGGCGAACAATACGGTGATCAGAACTGTCACATTCACAGTACATAACAACTACTCACATAGCAGATTCACCCGTCCCTCGTTTACATTTCGATTATTCTCGCTCTCCCTAAACCCCAATACACTCTTAAAAAAATTCAATCAATTTAAAGGAATGACAGCTAGTGAAGGATGAAGGAGACTATGTAGGAAACCACTGAAACTTCTTCGAAAAAAAACTTAAATTAAACAATTAAAAATGCGCAGTTTACAGTCTGGCGCGCGCACCCACACAATCTAAATGCTTCAGCGAAATTCTGGTGGGTGGTTGGTGGAGCGATTTATTTTTTAATTGGTACGCCATATTTTGGCAGCTGCTTACCTCGAACACTCCATGATGCCGAGATATCTGACCTCTGACCCCTGCCTCCTCCATGGCCTCCCGCATGGCAGCAATCCGTGGCTCCTCTTCAGGTTCGATACCCCCACCCGGTACCACCCAGCGATCTGGGTTCCGATGACTCGTCACCAGCAGGATCTGACCAAAAATAAAAAGACAGGGAACGATGAGAGAGCAGTAAGCACTCAAAGGCAGACCCTATCTATAGGAGTACGCCCTCCCTCATACGCCCCTGAAACTGAACATAACAAAAGTTCCAGAACCATTAAGCAATGGCAAAGCCCTCAGATCTTTGTAACGTCTTTTGTGAATTGTCGGCAATCAGGCTTCTGTGTGGTACAAAGGGCACAACATTAAATGCTAGGCATGTGACTGAATGACTGCCTGGCTAGACATTGCTGGCCGTGGCCTGACCTTTAGCTGGTGAGCTGCTAAGAATGACAGTTTGCCTTGAAAAGACGCCAAACCTTCTTAGGACCTGGAAATCGGCATGAGCTGGCTGTATAGCCTATCTTCACTTGACAGCAAAATGGACGCTGATTAAGATAACACCATTGCGCCAAAGAGGAAAAGAAATTATATTCTGAAACAGCCCTGTGTTCATGCAGAGAAACATGGAAAGCTGCTGAGGAGAAACACATTCTGATAGTTCAGTGCATGGGCACAAACACCTACACACATGAATCAACACACACGTACAGTAGAACCAAAACACTCAATTCTTTTTTTAAATAAAGGAAAATCTGTTATTACTGTATATCCAAGTCTGTTAAATGAAACATAATCAGATTTTCAATCTTCTGCATATCACAGTGCTACCACCACTTTTTTGTAATGTAATTAACATGCATAATAATGCCTGTTCACCTAATAGGTATCATGATGATTATGAATATGGTTTTGTTAAGATTCAGTTGGTTTGTTATAGCTGGTAAGTGTAACTGCCGTTATGGCAGTACTAAAACTAGTTAACTTATTTTATCCTTAAACATTCATGCATTAGGGAACCCTTTTATGACAGATAAATGGAAACAAAATTAAAAAACAACAAAAAAGCAGGCAGTTAGGGCATGCTTCCTTGCGTTGACTGAGAAATCCTCTACTTAAAATATATTTCATCCAAAAGGCTTAAAGTCTGGTGCAATAATATTTAAATAAAGCAGATTAGGTGGTATGATGAAACTGATAGAGCTAGTACAAAAGCTGCAAGAGGTATTCATACTAGGAAAAACAGTTATTTGAAATGAAAAGATTTTTAGAGTTTTACTGGTTAAATTCAGGCCTGAAATCTTAGACAGGAACACATTGTAATTCAAATCAGATGCTTTTAATCTGTCACTGTTTCATTTACATCATAGAGTATCCTGTGGTTTATTACTACCCACAGAAATTGTTGCTTTCTTAACCAGATGTGTATTATCAAACATGCAACTATGTGACCAGTTAAAAAGGCTCTTTCAATTATCCATTATGAAGAAATGGAAATATGTCATCAGTAATTGGTTAGTCATTTCTAAATGCAACTAATACAAGTCTACCTTGTGCTGATTACAAAATGACAAACACTATATCGCAAAAGATAGAGAAACACTAAATCTCAAGCCTTCTCAGGCAACCAGTCCAAATGATGGTAGATGACCTTATCTTGTGGCAAACAACCCAAAACACTCATATGATCCATCCAGTACCCCTTGCACTATACAATACAGGTAGCTACACAGCATAGGTATGTTTATAATCATGCTTGACAGCCAGCATAAGCTAGCATGTAGCAGTCAGCGAACGTTACAAGAACTAGCATACTATGAATGAGTTGTAGAAGAATCATGTGGTATCTGGGGGGGGGAGGGGGTTTTTGATAAAGAACTTTTCAGATTTAATTAACAATCAATTTAATTTAATCAATTAACTTTTAACTACTTTAGTAACCCCCTATCTGACCTGAAGCAAAATTTCTAGTTATTATTTCCTAATCATCTGCAGCCTTTTGTAACAAAACATCTTAATTTAATGTTTCAGTGTGCACAGGATACCTGTACAAGTTATGTCTATACTAGAGCAGCATAATCATAACAAGTGTTTTGTGTAATTTTATCATTCGTGTCACGATTAAAAACCAAGACAAAAGAAGTGTTATTGTACATAGTAAAGTGTCCTCACTGCCAACATCAGTCAGTCTGATGTAATTAAAGTACCATGATATATCCTACACAACTGTACAGCATTTATATCTCTAGTTATTACTGCTAAGACTGCAACAATACAAGTGATGGTTTACAAAACTTAATCTTTAAATCTAGGAACAAGGATCAGTTCTTAATACTTTGTAAAGATTTAATATCTGTAGGCTTCCTCCTTCATTATGTTCCTGCATACACTTCATAGCATTAGTGCCAAAATCTCATGCAGGTAATACTGCTCTCACTTGAACTACCAACGGTCTACTACATGCAAGCAGGAACAAGTCCTGTGTTTACCAATGTCAGTCAGCTGAGAATTAGTGTGTACATGTTAATTTCTGCATAAAGCAGTACACGCAGAAAAAAAGACAAATAGTAAATTCCCACAGAAATAACTGAAAATGAAGAGAATTAACATCATCAACAAACAATTAAAATATAAATATTACTTATACACATTACTTCTAAGTTCTTTTAAAAGTTTTCCACATATCAGAATTTAAAATTAGTTTACTAGCGCAAGACCACACTGTCACTAAATCTAAAAACATTAAAGCCTAACATAATAAGGTTTAGGTAACAGGATTTTCTTTACAAAGTCATTAGTTTTTAATACGATACAATGTACATTATTAGTCCACAAGAGCAATTACATTAATGTGCATAGTAATACCTCGCCACTTTGCGCTCCACTATTTTGCAGGTTTTTATAAGAAATTAATGGGAAAAATTATTCGCGGCTTTTCTGCGAAATTTGATCAGTGGAAAATATATAAATATATATATAAAAATATATTTTATGAATTTTTAGATGAAAAAAGCCCTAAGTGTATAAAAATATATTACTAATATTAATTCTAACAATAAAGAAATATTATAGACAGTAAAGTTAATATGAATTACAGTAAATAGTGCATGCATTTTCTCAGAAACGAGAACCAGCATAGCATACTCACAATTGTAAACAACAGGTTGGGAATGGTTATTAAGGAAATGGGAAAGGTTTATGTCGCATAAAAGAAGAGGGGAGGATTTATAAAGCCTTAATATAGTGCATAACTACTTAAATAAGTATACCATTTCTATTTCACGGATTTTCGGTTATTGCGGGTGGTTCTGGAACGCATTCCTGCCATAAACAAGGGATCACTGTACATATAAATTTTTGTAAGCTTTGACCGTTTAGTTGTGGTTCTAAATCTGTAAAAAAAACAAACAAAACAAAAGGCATGCCGGTACAACATGAAATGAGACTAAATAACCATATGTGATCTTCTAGTTCTTTGCAGCTTTAATATCTACTACAAAATTTATATACATGGTTAGCAAGAAATCACATCATCAGTATCATCATAAAGGTTTTCCTGGGTGTAACAAGAGTTGCAACTTGCTCTTAGGCTTTGTGTACCATCTATTTTATAAGAACACACTATCTGTATGCATAAGAAACTGATCATAATATTGGTAGTATTGTATAGCAAGATACTAGGTGAACCTTTAGTTTTCATCTGTGAATATACTGCTGCCTTTCAACCCATATCAACAATGCACGTGTTCAGTAACAGTTCAATGACAAGAGATCAATCTGATCTCGATCATAATATCTGGCCTTTCTTTACTTCCCTACACCCACCCCAACACCAGACCAAGGAATGATAAAAACTACAACGGCACAATATGACTTTACTATTTTACCAATAATATATCCTCATTTATTTGGACAAGAATATACTTTCGGACCAAAGTTACACAAGCTTCTACTACTAGACCAATTTTCCATCCGACTACGTGAATTGAATGAATGAATGTAGTTTTTTCCAACTGAAAGGTAGTGAAATAATAATTTTTCACGTGCGTTGTTGGCATTACATTTTATTTTGGGTTTTTTTTTTTTTTTTGCGTCTGAAAATCAAGCTCAACATTTACCAACTATGCTCAAACGGATACAACAACAATAACTACTCGATTCAAAATATTACTAACAGCCGATCGTCGGCATGTAAACAAAATGATCGGCAATCACCAACCTCTTCTTCTCGTTCATCTTTGAAGCAGAGGCAAGCCGCTCTGCGTTTGAAGCCATCCTCGTCGTAAGTCCTGACAGAATCTGGCTTTTCTTTCACCATGTCGTTGCTACACTGCGGGTTCTCCTTGCAAGTACAAAACTTGCAAGCCACCCTCAACAGCAAACGCAGACGGTAGAAGGGTATGACTTTGAGGTCTGTAACTGGCATCTAACGTCGTTCACTCATGTGTGTACTGCTGGAGACATGCCATGCACTCGTGTTGACTGCCACAGACATGCCATGAGTGCCATGCGCCATGTGTTGCCATTCGCCCAGCGCAGGGCCGTGTGCACAACCAGCCCTGCGTACCGCAACGCGGGCGCACGCGTGCGCCCGCGTGCGCCTACGACGGGCGGGCCGTATCGCAGCGAAATTTGAGTGAGCGCACGCGGGCGCACGCGTACTAGCTTGAGAGGTACTACGCCACGGGCGCAAAGATGGCCGCCATGGTTGTAAAGTTTAGACGTGTAGATGATATTCACGGTGGATCTTCTAATAAATAAGTATTTTGCAATAGATAGATATATGCAACGACAAAGAAGGATATTTAAAGTTCAGATTTCATCGTCATGTCTTTCTAGAGATGGTAGATGAATTTGCTTCGATTGAAACTTCGAATCGGGACGACAACAACAGAAAGTCTACTCGTCGTTTGTTTTTACGTGATATGCTTGACTACCGCATTGTTCTTTCCACATAATCTTTAATTCTCATGGACTTTTTCCTCTTTTAGTTCCCAATGAATGCCACTAAAAGTATATCGCTGCAATAGATTGCTTCTATTAATTCGTCGTCGTTGTCAATATGCCCATAAACAAAATTAGATTTTCTACTTCGCTGTCAGCCGCCATTTTAACAGGCGCCCACGGTGGGCGAAGGGTATCACAAGCTCTCTAGGGCGTGAGTGAGCGCCCGCGGGCATCCGCGGTGAGCGCCCGCGTTACGGTACGCAGGGCAGCTGTGGTACAACGGCACAATCATAATTCCAAATAAAAGTAAGAACTATCGGCTAATGTTTTGTCATACATTTACCCACCAAAATAATCAAGCTTTTTCTTGTCATCAGAGAATCTTTTATTTGTTTTAAATTTAGTGTAGGCTATAATATTTTGCAGCCCTATGCTCCACTAGGGGTGATACGAAACAAGATTAAGACATACATATTTTAGTAATTTATACTTTCATTTTTCATTTTTTAAGTGCTGTATACCTCCACTGTGTACAGGATTTGTTGGGTTTGAGGTTTTGAAAAAAAATGGGTTTAGTTGTTTTTGTCCTAGTTACTGTTGTATGGGCTGGTGGTGAATATAGATTCTTCATGGTCAGGGTGGTACATTATTTTTTTTGTGTTGGTGGGGGGTAATAATTACTATATTTTTCATCACATTTATATCTACGCATTTTCCTCTCCGCCTCTCACATGAGATGTGAGCCTTTTTTTTTAATTTTTTTTTATTTTGTCTACGTTCTCCGTTTAAAAAGATCTTTCCGGCCACCGCCTCAGCATTATTCATTTATGTCATGTAAATGTCGCTATACTGCGACCAACTCCGCGCCTCTTTTCACTGTTTACAGACAGCGGTGTCTCTCATCCTGCTCTTATGTAATGTTTATGATCGGTTCCTGGTACTTGTACTTGTGTGCAAACAGTCTTTGATTCAGTAGTTATAGAAGATGTTTGTTATTTAATGCAAATCTTCACTGATGAGCATTTTGGTCATCGATGTCTGCCCGAATAAATTAGGTGCACTATAAATATAGCTATAGGATTTGTCTGTCATTGCGATGCAATTAATCTCAAGGAATCACATCAATAAGCAATTTAGATACCAAGTGATGTTAGCTTGTAAGAGAAATTATTACAAATTTTAAACTTAACACGTTCATTTAATATATTAATTCTTTACAACGAAAAGTTATACACCCAAAGTTGGATCACTTTCCGCGACTGGAATCAGTATAGCTTATGCACAGGATCGAGCTATCCCCACATCCTCCTTCAGGTCGATCAGTGTATTTGATTGAACCTTCACCAAGGAGTTTTTTTTAAACCTTTTTGGTGAACAAAATTCATCCTAAATGTAACTCGTCATAATGTGAGCGCTCGAATGCGACTCTTTGGGTACGTGCCCTGTGGTGGGTGAGCGTACGCATGCATGTCTGCAGGCGTTAGCGTGAACTATACATTTTCTCTATTCTATATAGTCGAATTATCTATTCTCTCTTACAGTGTCAGACTTTATCATGAAGTTTATAGCATGGTGTTTGAACTGCTGTACTGACAGAGTCAAATCATTTTTGTCTGCTAGCTGATTGCATGCAGGGGTTTGCTCCCCGTTCAGTACCAGTTTTAACTGGTTTTGCGTGCATGTGCATGCTTTCTTCCACAATATTTGCCTCGTCCCTTCCTGTTGTAATGTTTGAAAAAAACAAAAACAAACAACAACAACAACTAAGTCTGGCTATTACAGTGATCAGAAGACAGCGTGGTTCTGTTTTACCGCTCCCAACAAACAAAAATGACAGCTTGTGTCAGAGGTTGTGGGGTAAGAAGGCAAAAGTCACTGCAGTCCACGTTGACTGCACGTGCTAAACTCGTCCCAGTGACGCTGAATGGCATGTTATGGCTTAGAGCCTACACACTGGATGGGTTCTCACACTGTTGTTGCACAGCACTTCATTTAGAGTGTCGTCAACTTCACCCCTCACCTTCCCATTATTTTTCTAGGCATGATCGAATCTCTAGAAGTGGGATTGGGGATATTCACCAGGTTTGGGAAGCTGAGCTTTAGCCAATCATGCACCCCACTAGACAAAAGTTATGGTGGGTGGGAGAGAAATAGAAACCATCATTTTATGGCTTAATTCAAGTTGTAGCACTTTCTTTTGAATCATTCCTGACAGAACTTGCAAGGTCACTCTTTTGCTCATTGTTCTACTTTTTCTAGATTTCCATCTACAAACATCTTCCTGCTCAAGACAAAGACATGCCAAAAATGAGTTCACAAAACTAAAACTTAAAGAAAAAGCCTAATCCAAAGCTATTTTCAAAAACTATTTTGAGTGGGTTTGATCATCAGCTACTTATTCTCAAAATCTGAGTAGAAAACTGCCTTTTTCATAAAATTTCTCAGTTTGAGTCATTCACTGCTTGCTTAATCATATCAAGTATGTTGTTAAATTAATTTAATGACAAACCCAAGACATACTTGAAAATAAGTTCAAAGTTCTAAAAAATTAAGAAACCATGGTATTCTCCATGCTATAAAATGCTTTGCGAATGCCCACATGAATTGACCTATATCATAATTACCGACATTAATAAAGGCTGCAGCTAATGTGACGGGTACTTTAGTTATATTCCAGGTCTCTTTCACCCAGATGAAAACTGCAATGTTTACAAGTTTGCATCTCACAGACAAAATTTTGTTGGTTCCAAGTACACAAATACTGACAGGCATTTAACCAAAATCTCTTTATCAATTTTTTTTCAATCAACAAAGTCATTGATTTTTTGATATCATTCACTTGGAAAATACATGCAGAATTTCTTTACCCTCATCACTGTATAACATAAGTAAATGTGAACTATATAATTCAAACTATAAACAATTTTTTTTATCTCAAAGTTTATACAATTCTTTTTCTCTACTTTCTAAAGATAAAAAATATTCAAAGCAGTACAGGTCAGAAACTGATTATATCATTTAGAAACTGTCTGATATTAAAGTAATCAAAATGATCATAACATTGCTAACAGTTTTATATCAATTCCCTTTTCAATCTTGGGAATGGCTGACATAAAATCTCCCACATAAGCTGTAACAGCTCCTGGAATATTTACTTTGTAATGTAAACTCTTTGTTTCACAATGGAATACTGCAGCCTGCTTTTAAGCAAGCATACATGATGGTGTTACTGCACTTGGGATGTACAAATTCACCTTCATTATAATTCTAAGAGTTTGTAGAAGGCACAGCAAAATTATGAAGGTCAAAGTTCATAGGGTTTCTCTGCACATAGTGTCCCTTCTTCCAGACATGCACGAACCCACTCCTCTGTGACAATGTGGAATTTTCGCTTACAGCCACGTCGAACTATTTTAAGTTGTTCCAGCCTACTTAAGTCTCTGCAACAAATAGACAGATGTTACATAAAAATAAATATTTATAGATCCATAGTCTCGGCATGTTTGCATGCATGAGCATTCTTATTTGTTATATTAAGACACTTTAATAAAAATTGTCAAACACAAAATATTATACCCACTTCCCTTAAAAATATTTTGGCCTTTATTAAGCTCTGAATATTAAGGCAGCTGCCCACAGATAAAAAAAATTATGACACTAAAAGCCCCTCGAATAAAAAAAAAACCACTTTGTACATGTACTTTTTCCTGTTGGAAAGAAGAGGTGTGTATTTATTTTATCTACTATAGCCTATATAAAATATTGTTTTTCTACAAATAATTAACAGTATAAGGGAAGCTTGTACTGGCAAAACATACAAACTGTTTTTCTTCAGTTCTGCAGGGACTGCAAAATATGATCTTTAAGCAGCTGGATATTGTTTGGTATACCTTTTGTCAACAAGGACATGTGACACATCACTGTCCAGCCTGCTGGAAATGGTGGCACCAAAGAAACGTAACTCTATGGCAAGCAGATCCAGGCTAGAAGTTGCAATGTGTGTGGAATCATTCCCAACAATCATATAGGAATCCATGTAGATTCTAACGAAACAGAAAGCACAGCTCAGGTATTTTCCCATCCTCCTGTTAAAGACTAAAGATGGAACATCTGCATCATATGATTACTTATTGACCTATTTCATGTGATGCCATAAAAAAATGTGTAGAAGAAATCTAACCACTGATCCCTCACTGCCTTGTTATTAAAATGGGCTCAATAATGACATTACAAAAAATAAGAGGGTTGACTCAACCATTCCCTCTTATATTCACCATGAATATGAACAAAAGAAAAGAGAGAAACAAAAAAGTGTTTAATATGATGCCTGCAGATGACCCAACTAACTTGACTGCATGAGCACTTCATGGGGTCTTGTGCTTGAAAATGACCATTACTACTTCGCATAAAATAAAAATGTAATAAGAAATAATTTTACTGACACTGCCAAAATACTGTATTTTATCCTGGTTCATGGGAGACATCTTTGCTAGCATTTTTTACTTTATTTCTCTCAGCATGCAAAAACAATTACTGCACCCACTTACAAAGTACTACCTTATGTAAACTTTTTTTAGCAATGTGGAAATGAGCTATAGTTTCATGATGTATTTGAGATGATTCTAGTCTGCATAATTCAATTATTTTCAAAAAGACTATAAATAAGTTCACCATAAAATGGGAAATAAATTCACCAGTTGTTCATCTTCAAGTTCACAGGAAAAATACAATAAGTGCATCATGTTTATATTTTTAAACTTTGGGTTATGGTATTTCATCTCTCACAAATCTGGCACAATTTAATAGGGCCAGTCTATCTTATGAAATAATAATAATAAAAAATAAAGACCATGTCACTGCTGGTTCTGACCCAGTAGGAAACACCAATAGCTAACTCTAGGCAATCAGTCATGGCATAGTTTAAAATCATACTATTGGATACAATACAATTGATCAATAAATTTATACTTTATTTGGCACTTATCAAGTACTATTTCTATGAAGTGAACATTTAAAACCCAACTGTGTTAATTGTTTATTTTTATTTTAATAAAAACTACTAATTTCCGTCTTTATTTAGACCAAACTTAGTACCAGTAAAAAGAGAACTGAGAAGGGTTTTATAATTCTCATGATCGTTTGTGAACATAGCACCAAAAAGTCCAGTTAATGTACACTTTTGTTGATAAGGAATGAGGTTAAGACCTTATTAACCTTTACTATTTAAACAAACCAATCAGAACCTCTAAGCATTGAGGCTGTTTGTCTGCCAGAAGGGTTATGATCCTAATATGCTTATCATGTGATATGCAGGTTGAAAAAGCTGAACACAACCACAGATCATTGGCTACAACTACTCTCCAGTCTAATCATCATACAACACATGGTCACTGCTGGCTATTAGAATTATGTATTTAACAGCATGGGTGCAGTGTGTAAATATATTCTCCCTCTGGTGAAGGCTATTACTGCAAAGTGCACATTAATTATTCTATGGCTAGAAAAAAATCAATATCATTCCATTACTTAAATGGAATGGCTACAGTTCTGATTACAGCTCTTGGTAATGCCTGAATCACAAAATCTTTATGAAAATCACCTGCAGGGAAGAGCATCAAACTGATGGAACGTTTGCTGGTAGGGATGAGTATGATGTTAATCATGTAGAGGGCTGGATGTCATTTGATGTGACGTCAAAATAACGTGATGACAAAGACAGGGGAGGACGTTAAGAGAATGACGAGAGGAGACGAGAGGACGGCGGATGAGAGAAGGAGCACAGACATGCGATACAGCCGTGTCCTTAGTGAAAGCATTAAAGGGTTGCACACCTGCTGACTGTCCCTGCCTTTTTGGTTTGAGTGGTGGACTGTTGTTGTCAGTCCACAACCCCCCACCGGTTACAATCACAAAAAAAAAAAACAAACTGGTAAGAGATAATAGGAAAAAGAAGCACATTCACCTGCACGTTCTGAAAAGTCCATATGGAGAATCTTCTGAAAAATATTCTTCTTCAAGTTGTGCGATATCTTCTGGTTTCATTGTGGGAATATCTGTGCCACTCTGCACAAATCAGATCTGCATTAATACTCCACACTTTTTTTTTTTTTGAGACATATATTAGAGAATGTCACCTAGAGGATTGCTACTAAAAGATGTTACCCAAAGGTTTGGTAGTAGAGGATGCTACTTTAGCCTTATTGATAAGTAGTTAGGAGTATGTCCAAGTATATGATGTAGTGCAAGATACAGAATGTGAAGAGGAACAGTACATACATGATGTTACTCAAAGTAGAAAATATACACATGCCGGTGAATATGAAAGCATGTACACACATCATACTGCAACCCTCCCCCAACCCCCTAAAAAAAAAAATATAGAGTTTGCTATCCACTTCCCCAAAACTCTATTCACACTTGAGTTAAGAGCTAAGCCTTCTTACATGGTCCATTGCATGAAAAATATCTTTCAGCTGCTCTTCAGATATATCTTCAGTGAAACTATCACCATATTGGTCAAACTCCTGGAGGAATCGTTTGCGAGTACCTGCCGATGCATGGATCATGTCACTTGGTGTCCTAAAAATTCAAAGAAAAACTTCAACACCTTTTAATTTACTTTTATGTATTGTGCGAAGTTTATTTTCTACTCTGAAAACATCCTTGCCTACACAACAACTAAACAGTTATCTAATGCTATAAGCAGTTTGCTTGGAAAAGCCACTGCTCCTACAGTTCCTTCCTTCTTGCTTGCTGATTTCCTTGATGTCCTAATACCACAAATAATTCATATCATAAATACTTCTCATACATCTGGTCCCTTTCCCCTAAATTTCAAATCAGCTATTGTTCACCCACTCAAAAAAGAAACCGTCTCTAAACCACAACTGTTTAAGCAATTACAGGCCAATATCAAATGTCTTTTCTTCCAAAATTCCGGAAAAAAATTGTTCTTTCTCAGCTTCTTATACATATGGACCAAAATTATCTCCTTAATCCATTCCAGTCTGCTTATAGAAAGTCATAGTATTGAATCTGCACTTCTTAAGGTTATCGATGATCTACTTCTTAGTGCTGATGATGACAAAATGTCTTTTCTTGCATTGTTTGACTTGACAGCTGCATTTGATACTGGTGACCACTCTTTACTTTTACACAGACTTCAGCACTCTTTTGGCATTCGTGGTGTTTCTCTGTCATGGTTTCAATCCTATCTGAAAGACTGAGCCCAGACTGTATGTGTGAACAGTGTCTACTCTGATGCTTTTGTCCTGAAGTAACACCAGCAGGTGTTTTTCTTGGGACCAGTACTTTTCATCTTCCCCTCTGTCTGGTGTCAGCTCTCGCCATGCTATGTCCCATATGAGTTTTGTGTCATCCTCACCCCCTACTGTTTTCATTTCCTTTTATTCCAGTTTTGTTACCTCTGCAGCAAGCATCTATATCATAAGCATGATATAAATATCAGCTCATATAAGCCACTATCTGCTAATAACAATCATATTGTAAGTCCTTCGAGAGATAATCTCAAAAAAACAGAAAACAAAAATATCACAAAACCAAATAGAAACATTTACAGAAAAATATTCAAATGATCTGTTCTAAAATGATTATGCAAATGTATAAACAGTATTTTTTCTTTCGTAAGTAAAAAAACGAATCATGCATAACAACATAATGCAAGTATATATACATGGGCACGCACTCACACACACAGACACACCCCGCTTACCCACTCATCCCAAAAGAACTTACCAGTCCACCCACTGCCCTCTGTCTAGGAGCTTCTGAAACCAGCTGACTTTGACAATATCATACTTGTCTGTCTTGATTAGATTTGTTACTTTAACATTTGTCTTCTCTGCCAGGATGCAGAATGTTGTCTTCCCTTTAACAGATTTGAATAAGAAGCTAGTTATGCTGATCACATTAATATAGAGTTATTATATTGTAATATCACTGAGCCTACCTTGAAAGTTTACAGAGTTAATATCCTGTAATATTATGCAATGCCCACCAAGAAACGGTACAGAGTTAATATAATATTTTTCATCAAGAAATAGTTGTCTGGATATTTTAGAGCTAATTTCATATCTCATCAACAAAAAGCTGCAAAGATAACATGCTTTTATCAAGGAATGCCAACCTGAAAAATGTTCAGAGTTGATATCTTTTTTATCTATTAAGAAATGTCTACCTGGATTCTGCACAAAGATTCCACCCATTTCAGCCACCTTTCGTTCCAGTTCATCTTTCGTCATATCTGATGGTCCATTTATCACACAAATTTCTCGACCTGACAAAAGATGTGATACCTGCACAAAGGAAAGAACAAAACTAGCAAGGCCAGTTGATCTGTCAAAGAAGTGAGGTCTATGTTTATAAAATTCTTATACTTATGTTTATGAAAAACACTCATCTACAAATTATGCAATCATCAATAAAAATGAAAAACATACTTAATCAGTCTGTGCAATATCTGAAAAAGAAATTTAATGGTATGAGATAGTTTTAAACCAGAAACCTTTTCTTCCACATATCTAAGAATTTGAGAATGGCTAGTTGTGGACAAGCCTTCACCTTACATACTCGTGTGGTTTCAGATGATTGATAAAGATCAAAATGAAACACCAGCAAAAATTAGCTAGAAACAAATCAGAGATTACACCAAATAATTCTGATATGTTCAACCAAGTACACAAATGGTCTGTAACGTTTTGTTTTTTTTAAATTTTAAACTACAGGTGTAACTTTTTGCTGAAAAAATGGGCATTGAAAAATCCTTTTGATGACAGTCTTGCAGCAATTTTTTTTATCAGCTCTTTTGGAAGAACCTGATGTACTCAGAATTTCATTTATTAGTAGTTCACAAATTATTTTAGGGACCAAACAGTCTTTCTAAAATGTTGGAAAAATAAACAGGTAATATGTCTGACTGTATCAAAGCCTTCTGCACAAAATTTAGTTTCTACATTTCACCAGCCTTTCTTGATGTGATGAAAAGATTTAGACTTTTGGTTTTTGCTTTCAAAAGACCCAACATTCCTTGACACATTTAAGTGTACCCATGTACTCACGAAAAACAGATATGACATGTATGTTCTAGTCATGTGGAGGTGTATTTTTGGGTTGTAAGTGCCTGCATGCAATGATAGATTTCATTCATGGGGTATTGATGCAAATGAGCTGTAGCTATGAAGATGTTTGATTTCTGGGTGTTAACTGTATAGAAAGAGTTAAGCGAAAATTCGTGCCCTTTTTATCTGAACTAACCTGCAGTTAAAATGAGAAACGTGTGTTCACCACATGGGACATTTATCTCCCTTTTCCATCAAACACTGAACTCATCATGTAAGCATTCGATATGGCAAAACTGATCAAAGACAGCATAAAATGTCATTCACCTGTGTCACATTAGACACATCAGCTCCTTGAAAACGAGCCATCAGCTTGGGATGTTGCACTCTTGGAGCAATGTGGCGTTTACGTCTGCCACGGCCTGCTCCTTCTTCAACACCTGCTAGCTCCATGCGGGATCCTGCCAGCTTGCCCCCTGATTTCTACGCACAGAAGACAACACTTGTTAATATCTTGAAGCAAACATACCCTGGAAATGGAAGCAAACTTTTTGTGTCTGCCTATGGAGGTGTAAGTGTGTAAGAGAGCATTTAATTGAGGAAAACTGTGGACTATAGGAAGACACCAGGAAAAGAATGCAAGAAAACAAACAACAGAGTGAATTATGTTAGGCAAAGAAGCAGACAGAAAAAAAAGGTGAAAAATTCTCTATATGAATGGAGAAAAATGGAGGAGCCAGTTGATTTAACCATCTACTCTCTACTATTGTTAACCTCAGCCAGTTGTTGACTAGACTAGACCAGACCAGACCGAGTCAGTCTGACCAAATCCAAGGTCTGCACAAATATGAATGAAATTTATTTGCTTATTATTTCCAAACTTGCCTGTTCCAAGCTTTTCCTTATTTTTATGGGTAAGTTTGGTTCCCAGGTCATAAAGACTCACTTGTCTAAGATCCTCAATGTCTGCAGTAGTCATGCACTGATGCCATGGTTTGTCATCTCGAATCATCTCCACTCTTGGAAAACGAAGCGTGTATCCAACTTTGAATCGTTCACTGACTATTATTTCTGCTGCCTTCACCTATCATAAGTCATTACATGGGAAAAAAGTTAGAAGCTTAAAATCAGTCTTGTATCCTGTTTCAATAAATTCTCATGGGATATGTGTAAAAACCCCACAAACTCACTTGCACTATGCATGATTTGTCTGGTTGTATCCAAGCATCTGGTTTTTCTTTAAACCCAGATGCCAGCTCTATGCATGCAGGTGGCTTTCGTTTATCAAACACTTGCCAGTGTTCAGCCAGCCGTTGGTTAAATTCTCTCAGCTGATTTTTGGAATATCCAGACCCAACCTAAAAGCACAATAAAAATAGAAATCATCAAACAATCAATCGATCCATTTTATTAAACATGTCTATGATGATGTGGTACAAATCTTGCTGATGATTTTTTACCATGAAAAGAAATGGCTATACATGTAAGATTTTTTTTGCATGATAATGACACTTAAAAAACTATTATTGATTAAGAAATTACGAGTTTTATAAGTCTGCACATATGGTAAACATGAAAAGGCAACTTTAAAAAAACAAATCCATAACAAAAAAATAAATAACAATTACACAATGTGATGCACAAAAGTAATTACATTATATTTCCTTCATTTCTGCTTCAGTAGAACACCTCTTCAAAAACAAGATTTTAAAAGAAACCTTATAGTAAAACAAACTATACATTGAATAAGAAATACAAACAGCAATGCTAAAGGTAAAGAAAATAAATGAGGAATGTCTAAAGCTTTGCATGTTCCCACCTTGCAGAAGGAATAGAATACTTTTGGCTCTTCTCCATTTGCTTCAGGAACAGCAACTCCACAAAGAAAGTGCGACATCATACCCCCACGGTGGCCTTCCCCAAAAAAGCCTCCAATGATCAACAAGTCAAGCTCATCCATGAGCCCCCCAACATACTCTGGCTTTAGTTTCCACCAGCCGCCTTTTCGTGTGTTGGGTCTGTATGTCGATTCTGCATCTTTAACCATGATACCTTCTTCCCGATTGTCAATGGCATCATTCAAAGCATCTACACAGTCTTGACTGAAAAACAAATTAGTCCCAGGAAAGGTGGTTACATAATGCTATTACCTTTCGAGGCAGATATCTTTGACAGTTCTTGTACGTGCATATCAGCAGACATCTGTGTGTGAGTGTGTGTAGGCACCTGCACATCCTTGTGGATGTGCTTGCAGTTGTTATTACATAATTATAATTACATATTAAATACATAATACATAACTCCTGATGATTCAAGAACAGTTTATATTTTCCGTCAGTTCAAAATTAAAAAAAAAAAAAATGGTTAGAGTGAACAAGATGCAAAGTATACAATCTAGCATTTGCAATGCTACTGGAAATGGGACGAGTTATATGAAAAGATTATATCTAAAACTGTTAGAAAAACCATTGCATTACTTTGTGCGGGCTTCTTTATGCTGGCTAAGAAGAATCCTGCCATCTACAGGAACAATCACTTTCTCAAGATACTCCAGTCGCTGACGCAGAGGCAAGTTGGTAAGCACATGGTCATTGTACAACAAGATGTCAAATACCATAACACAAGGCTGATAACCCTTGGCCTCAACTACATCACGAGATTTTATATCAAACTGCTCTCCTTTGGATCCTGTGGAAAAAGCATGTAAGCAGCATTTTTATGGTTTATGCATTCTTTTGCAAATCTTACAAAGGCATTTCATACAATGTTGGAATTTTTAACTTTCCTGAAGGTATTAATAGAATTTTTAAATTAAAATAAAAACAAAATAAATGCTAAGAATTGCAGCCATGACAAATGCTGGGATGTTTTGGCAGCACAATGGTAAAACTTATATATTAGCGACAGTTAGGTTTATATCCTGGGTTGAGGTTCTTCTTAAAGTGCATATAATTTCAGTGGAATTTGATTCCATTGTAGTTTTTTTTTCTTTGAGCACTCTGCTCTCTTAATTGTATATTCTCTTTTCCTCAAGATACATATTCACTGTTGAGTCAAAACACCTTCTTCAAGCCAGACACACCTCCAGCTTTAGCAAACACAACTATGTCTTGTCAAATTATTATATTTTGCTATATCAGCCTTTTAAAATACCTTTATATAGACTGCAAAAGACAATCTGAAGATGCTCTATAAGGAAATCTAGTCACTGCTGGAAATGACCTGATTGTAATTGTCTAAGAAAAATCTTCAGTCCAATTGCTTGATCTATATTCTACATACTGCATCCCTCCTTACAGAATAATATACAGTTATTATGAGTAAGCATGATACCGCTTCAGATGTTTGCTATTTCTGTTGTCATTCATTGGACTTTAGACTGCATGGTCTGTGGTCTTTCTGTAAAGCACACTGAGCTCATCTTCATGGGTGGTAAACTGTGCTATAAAAGTGCAATTGTTGTTGACATCATCATCATTCTGAGGTGACTAAGTTCTTGATTAAAATTACTAATTATGATTGCTTAAAGTTTAAGTTTAACATGTAGGCCAGGGAATTCTTTTAACAGTAGCAACATCAAATACCTCACAACCCATCCTTTTAAACAAAAATATAAATAAACAAAGAACCATAACCTGAAGCAGAGCAATGGCTGTCACTATTTCATGTGAATGTCTGAGCTCAGTAATTAGATGATTAAAAAAATGTAGTAAATACATGTTCTATTTACAACTTTCTCACCAAATGTCTTGGTAGCAGAATGATAACCCAGCATCTCACCATCCAAAATGCAGGTTTTTACCTCTGGCTTGAAGCAGTTGGCAATGTACGGTGTCAGCGTGCCATCAAAAGGTGTAGCCCCAAATACACTTGTGTATTCATTGCCACTGGAAAAAAACACCTGGATTCACCAATGGATGACTTCAGTGTAAGAAGGGTAAGGGAAGAAAGAGAGGGTAAGACAAAGAAAGTAATTGGTGCTTTTGATCTGACCAGTCATTGATAGGCCAAAGTGCTTGGTGCTCTTAATCCAACTTATCACAGTCAAACTGATAGGTGCCTTTAATCTGACCAGTTACTGACAGGGAAAACTGCAGGTTTACAAGTACTAAAATGTACCTGCCCTCAGCTTACTTTATATTTTGCAATTAAAGTAAAAAGATGAATGGCTAGGCCTGTTACTATACCTGCGCGAGAAGTATTTATATTCTTCTCCATCTTTATGAAGCAGAACACGCTCACCATCAAACTTTGTTTCAATCAAATATGGCCGACCCTCCATCAGCTTCTCAACCTGGAGAAGGAGAAATGGATAAACAATATATTTTGTTTAAAATATAAGGACTCAAGGCCGCCAAGAGCCAGCACGGGCCCTGGGGCAGACGACCTCTTCGGACCCCTTGTAATTGTAATTATAAATTATTTTTCCAGTAAATAATAATAATGTAATATAGACTGTAAACATTAGGACAAGTGCACTAGGATCTACATCCCAACTAGAACTTAGAGTTGTTTGCATGTAAGTATTTAATAAATGAGGAAAAATGATGTTGAGGGATCAAACCTGTACAACCCTGTTCCATAGTAAAAAAATCCCGAGTGAGGAATGTTACCTCAATCTTTCTTTGAAAAGAAGGAAAAAAAAATCCATTGACTAAGGCCAGCCCCCCTTCATAGCCGGAAGCCCTGGTACATTAGACCCCCCATCCCACTCTCTCGTCAAGCCCTGCAAGGATTTTTCACAATAACTTACTACTCAGAAACAATTAAGAACTTTTTATGTGCTAAGTACAAGATAAAGATTGCCTACTTTATCAGGTGTACCTCGATCCCCAAGCATGGGCGTGAAAGGAGAGAAAATAGAAATCCCGATCTCATGCATTCTTGTTGCTGGATTGCGAAGCAGTCGACATACCTGTGCACAAACAGTATTAAAAAAAATCCCTGCTAAATACACTTTGCTGCAATAAACATTAAATTATGTATACACCTATATTTTATTAGTTTAACCATTTTAAGTGATTCTAATTATAGAGGTCAAAACCAATTTAAAATGTCTTAGAAGACTGATCTAGTAATGATTTTCCCTTCTCAAGAGATTAGCATGCACAGAAAGAGGTCACACATCATGAATGTATGTAGACATTTATACATCATCAAGACTAAGGTTAATTGAAAAGCTGGGACCAAAGGTCAAGGCTTTAACCCCTTTAATGTACAAGTACAGAATTAGAAAAAGGTTAGCTCTAACATGGATTCCATTCCTGAACTATACCTCAGAAAATGAAACAAATGCAAAACAAACAGTTAAATGTGGATAGTATCACCTTCTCCAAACTGTTATTGACATTGAAGAAATCTTCTGCATCAGTGTGATACACTGAAAATACAGATGCCTGGCTCAATCCCATCTTCAGTTCCTGTTTTTGACCAATACTTTTACATACAATCCATTTGGAAAGAGAAGTTTATTTTTTTTTAAAAATGGCTAAAAAATCATTACAATGGTACCTTCGCACTCTGCCACAACCTCAGAGGGTGGATGAGTATTGATTAGTTTAAAAGCTGAGTACTTTAACTCCCATAAGAAATAATGTTAATGTATTTAATTGGTTCTGGCACCAACTAATACCTAATTACCTTGTATTATTTAAAGTATTTTATAGTATGGCATACGTAAAAAACTGAGTCTGTTTCTTCATTTACCAACATCAGCAATAACTTTTGCATCAATTCCACTATTTGAGACTTTTGTTTCATCAGCTGCTTTAATGACCTCTTTATTTCTCCTTTGTTTCCAAAACATCACAGGTAAGCATGGCACAATTGTTGAGTGCTGAGCAAGTCGTTGAGCACCAAAAAAATGAATTCTCTTGAAAATATTGGTTGAGGCATGAAATGTTTAAGCCAAGTGCCAAGGTACCACTGCTTTTGTAACATCTAAAATGAAAGATATAACTGTTTACATTGCATAATCCAAACAACAATATGTAAGAATAAGCAAGTGCTCAAAATAAATTTTTTACTTAATTTAAATTTTTAATTGAATTTAATAACACTGACAACTTTAAATCAACAATAAAACATCATGTTTTAGAGAAGATGAAGGTAGAACTGGAGGGGTTTGTAATGTTTCTTTCAAATCAGAAAGACCTAGATCTCAGTGTTTTGAATAAAAGGATAAAGAGAGAGGGAAGGACTTGCTTACAAAAGTTTCTAAGTTTCTAAAGATTTAACGTTAACATTCTTATGTCTATTTTATCACAGCAGTTTTTCTCTATTTTCAGTCAATGAAATAATCATCATCATCATCATCCATTAGAATATGTCAAGGTTGAATGATCTACAACAGGCAACCAAAAACCTTTTCATTTTCAGCAGAGTAGTGCTCTAACCTTGACAATCATGCGAACTAGCCATTTCTGCTCCACAGCTGACAAATTTTTCAAAAGAAACAGAATGCTTTCTTCCACTGCTTCTTTCTTCCTTGCAGCATTATTGGTAGCAATGGAATCAAGTGCCTCATTCACCTGTTGAATGGTCAGGGACCCACGAGATGGGCATCTTGTTTTGAGCACAAAATAAGCCATGCTGGCAAAATCCCCAGCATCCTGTTAAAGAATAAGGATGTACAAAAGAAATGTAAGCAGATCCATGGATAAATCTCTCTTAGAACTAAACCTTATAATTTGCTCCTTATTTGTGCTAATCTCAAATGAAGCAACATTTTTCACAGCACTGACCACAAAGTACGAAGTGTGAATATCAGATAAAAAGATCTTTAATATACTTCTTTGTTAGCGATTTTTAATTTAACTATTAAGATTTATAAGAGGTGTAAGGATAAGGGTATATGTGTCGCTGAATATGTGCATGTGTGTGCGTATGAACATATGATATATATGTGAATGTATGTGCTATATTTTTCACAGGAATGACCACAAAATACAAAGTGGGAATGTCAGATAAATAGATTTTTGTTATATATATATGGTAGTGTGGGTGGTGTGGGACATCGGATGGAGGTGGGATGGAGGATGGCAGGCACATACACGCACACAGGGAGGGTGGAGGCTGGCGATGGGTGGGGGGTGGTCGCTGGCCGGGTGCCAACCCAGTGAAACAATGACGGGCGGCGTGGGAGCAAGTTGAAACAATAGGTGGGTGACGAGTGATCGCCGATCGGGGGGGGGGGCGGACGACAGGCCGGGGTCGTGGGCGAAGTTAGTGAGATAGCGCAGTCGCCACTTCACAGGTGCAGGTGTTAATTGAAAGACCGGTACACGGCCGTGCGAACAGTTTTGTTTTCTTTACCACCAACGGGACACCGGTGCTGAATGACTGAGTGTCGTGGCAGTCAGAGGTTGATGTGACCGACCGTGAGAAAGAGGAACGGTAGATGTCATAGGTACCCGAGTATAGCGCGGTGGGACAGAGCGGTAGTCGGGCCTTTTCCCAAACACACGAGTAGGGTCGTTGAGCGTCGAGCGTCGGAGAGAGAGTGTTTGTGTCGAGGTTCACCAGAGCCAGCACTATCGACTGACATTAGAATAAACGACCTGGAACCCATTAGAGTGTTGCGTCTTGTTGTTGTGGAAGGATTGGGGGAAAAGCCCGCATCTAACCCTGTTACATATATATTCTTTAATTTATTTTAACTATTAAGAATAATAAGAGTATGACAAGTAATGATATAAGTGCCTCTGCATATGTGCACAACCTCATAAAACAAAATTAATCAGCTATAGCCTACTGTTTAAGCAGATGACCCATTAGCAACATACATAACTCTATTGGACTATAATCTGAAAAGAAGTACCCTAAGAATTATATCCCTTTTATCGACAAATTACAAACTCACCCCTTGCACTGTCTTTACTGCTCGGTAGTTAAGAAGTCTTTGGGCATCTTGGCTGTCTTTAGCAAGACACAGTACTTTTATCATAAGCCGTGCTAAGCCATTCTGGGAGAAATCATTCAAATTCCATGACACAAAAAATCCAGAAGTTGTATCTTTTTTTACTCATATAGTTAATGTTTAGGGAGACTTTGGAAAGGTGGTGTTTTGAAGCTCACTTGGGAGGCCAATGTTTGAAATCTTACTTTGTCTAACCAACAGTAGTGGGCACTTTATTTATCATGTATAATAAAAGGTAGCAGAAAGAGATAAATTATTAGCCTCTCTTTCCAGTGCTATGCCCTAGACATAATAAACCATTTGTGATTCACTTCTCTATGGCTATGAAATTTTAATTAAGTTATCAACATCTTCTATACCATTCTTAACAATAATCTTTAATTTAAAAAAAATACCTCTTTGACCCCATATGCCATTCGCTCTCGTTCTAAATGTGGTAGCAGCAGTCGCATGGCAGGATAAAAGGAGTCCATCTGCCGATTACAGTTAAGCATACACATTTGTGTGCATCAAAGTACATGTATCTCTTTTCATTAAGAAGTAGTTTATACACAGGATGGTGTGTGTGTGGCTTGGTGCAATCAACTTTGGAACAGAAACAAACGGGGGCGTGGCCCAGTCTCTCTTACTGAATCTTATAATATTCTCACCCAGGAGCTAGTGATCATCTAGGGTTCTTCGAATTCACTGATAGTTTGAGAAGCCAGTCAATTATCTGACAGTTTTCGTCTTTAAAACTTCGCATTATACTAGTCGATTCTCGTGCAATTACTCAAATTAGGCATCAAAGTATCCTACGTGAGGATATGAATTTAAGCGTTGTATTTTCACATTTCGATGAAAACATCTTCATTTTGGACAACAGGTATTTTTCTACTTACGGTGGTATCAGAATCTTTTTTATGCAAGTCATCGTGAAGATTTCTCCAGCGATCAACAAAATCCTTCAGCACGCGCTTTTTCTTATCGTTGCCTTGGGTTTTGGATATTTTTTCGAGAAGACCACAGAGTTCGGCGAAGGGAACTAGACTTGCTACTGTGCTTGATGTAGGGTTCACATCAGATGACACGGCTGCGTCTGCCATTTAATAGCTGGTTCAGAAAAATAAAGTCCAGTTAAATTCTGAGTATGTATTTCCTCGCCTGTGGACAATGACTGACAGAAAACTCAGGATACCACATTTTCAAATTGAACGCGAGTCTTGCGAGTCTAAACGCATAAAGCAAGTGTCAGGGGAGAGCACTACCACTGCTTCCGGTTTCGCTCCACATGGATTGTTTTGTTCTGAAACAGCAAGTGAAAGAAATACATATTTCAGTAAGGTGGAGGTCCTTGAGATGCATATTCTTACAACTGAAGCTTTCTTATCAGCATTTGATTAATAATTGGAAAATGATCGCTGAAATATATTATTAATAATAATCCACCGGCCGTCAAAGTAGGGTACCATCAGTTATTAGTGTACAAAACGAATTTGATCATGCGTTTACTCGCCCAAACAACACGAAGTTCATCTGTAACGATTATGCTCAACGTGATTATGATAGTGGAAAATCTAAGCTAGTGTGTCATCATTGCCAGGAAGTTCATTCATTATTGTGATGCTTTTTATAAAACATCTTAGTGCCACAGTTACAAAAAGGAATTCTAGAATGCAATAAGCTTTCCATTTCAAAAGTTTTGCAATGTGACATAAATAATAAGCATAATTAGTATTATGCTTTGGGGTTGGGGAGTCTGACTACTCTGATGGTCAGTTATTTTGTTATGTTAGTTATGTTCAATTGTGTTTTATTCGGCTTCAGGACTCTGTAAGGATGACACAGTGATGTTCTGAAATGTGTTGCGTAGTCATTCTGCTGGTTAGTCCTTACTTTGTGCATAGTGACTATTGAGTGTAGATTTATATGATCAAAGGTTTGCTGTTTTGAAGTGGAAAATTTACACCTAAAATTTATTTATATTTAGTCATGAGTCATACAGGAGAATATGAACACATTTACTGTTCATTAAATTCTAGGAAATATGGACAATTACCATGCATTTGTTCATTTTCATAAGTGATCGGTAAATTTGTAATTGTATGCCTGTGAATATTTAGGAAGAATAGAGTTTGAAAAAAATGCAAAGGTCATCAGTTTTTAAAACACATTCCAGTTTTATACTTCATAGAGTTAGTAAAAATGTTCAAAGAAATATTTTCTCCTGTGAATTTTAATATCTTGTTAGGAAAAATGTTGCATAGAAAATGTAGATTAAATAAATGATAGCTGTAAATTACTGTGAAAATTGAAATAGAAGTTTATGTTCTATAACATTAATGAAAACTTATGTTTTGTGGCAGTTTACAGGCAACAAATGTGCTATCAGTGGAACCACCTGGCAGTGGTCAGGTTGTGCCAGAAGGTAGATAATCAAACAGAACCTGTAATCTCACAGTGTACAAGTGAGGCATCCCAAGAATGCTTTGCAGAATGTGATGACCAGATTGCCGAAGCTCTGCTGAATGTTACCTGTCACTGCACCCGCTCATTAATCAGGTGGGTTTAACAGCATTTAAGTGTTAGGTCTACACCGTACATTGTCACCAACTTTTTGTAGCTTATTTGAAAGACTGCATTTACTCAGTAGATGAGCATGAAACTGTCCTGCGGATGTAATCTGTAACAGCTGTATTTTCTTGTGTATTCATTCATTGACATAGAGCCTATGATCATCCTTACATTTATTCTCTTTTTGCTTTTCAATTTCTTTTAAAGTTTAGATAAATATAAATTAAGTTAAACAGCATTCCATACAACTAAAAGTAAAAGAATCTGTGTATAGAACTTTAGTGGTATGGCACAGCATGCAGATTCTTTTCTGTGAAACTTTGAAATTTAGTATGAAGTTATCTAGAATTAGAGGTTAACAAACAAGGTAAATATAAAAGAAAACTGTATTCTGACACCTGGTGTTTAAATTCATGAGCCAGCATGTGTGTGTTTATGGGTGTGTGTGTGCATGCATGTTTGTGCATGTATATGTGTACAATGGTGCCTGCTGTTCACAACGATGGTTGGATTATCAAATTTGTAACATCAATATTTTCTGCAGTGACACAGACTTGCTGAACTATGGTTCTGAATCTGATGTTGACTCCTCAGATTCCAGTGTTTCTTCAGAAGATTCTTTTAAGTCTTTGGATTCAGATTCAGGTGGGATAGATATTGATGGAGAAGATTTAGGTCTTTATGTGCTTGACAATCATTCTGCAGACACTTATAAGGAATCAGAAACTGTGAATGAGCTACTTTCACAATTGTCACTTGATTCTTCAGCGAAAGGATTTTATTTAACATCAGGAGAAGCAGCGGATGTCTCATTTCTAGATGCTTACAAACAAGAGTCTAATAAGCTTTTGTTTGAACAAGAAATTAGTGACAGCCTATGTAGGAAGTTAGGTACAGACTCTGATCTTTCTGAAGTAGATAAAGCCTGTAAAGTCCAACATCAGACGAAGAAGAGGATGAAGAAGATAGTGTATTATGCAGCAAAAATGATGATAAAGCAGAACTTGAGCTGATGCAGCAGATGGGCTTACCTGTCTCTCTGGGATCACAGAAAAAGGTTAGTTTTAGAATAAAAGAAATCCAAATGGTGTAAGATTCCAGCTTTTGATACTTAAGAATACACTACGACATAAAAGTTATAGTTGTTATTATTTTATGGTTATATTTACTTAAAATTGTTGATGAGAACAGCTGTATATAAAGATAGAAAAATGTTATGTTACAGCCAGATATTAAATAACAGTAATTTTTGTTGTAGAACTACATGGAGTCAAGTCCAAGCAAGCGCAATCGTCGAAAACGTCCCCAGAAGAAACGAGCTTTGAAGCACAGAAAGACAAGCAGTTCTGCACTTGACATGAATTTTGGCTGTAACAATGGAGAGTCACATGATCTGCACATCACTGATGAAGCTGCACAGGCAGAGCTAAACGGTATAGATGAAGTGGGCACCAGTGATCCAAATAAACCCATCATGTCTGAAGAGGAGGCTCGATTCCAAAACTTTTGGATGCAGCATGGAGAAATGTTAGTGTGGCGCCGTTGGGTTCAGAAATACCCCGATCATATCAATTACGACATGGTGGCATCAGTACCACCCATAGAAGAAGTGGAGGTAGTGGAAGAAGTTGGAGTAGTAAATGATGTGCAAGGTGTGGTAGAACAATGTGAGAAAACCAAGAGTTGCAGTCAAGACGACGCTGAGCAAATGGCTAAAATAACAAGTAGAACAAAAGGGAGGGAAGTGGAGGTAACTCAAGACGTTGAGGCAGTTCAAAGGGGACAGAACAATAATGCTAGAGAGATTAGTGAGACATCAATAACAGAAGAAGAGCTTATTTTAAATCAAGGCATAATAGATGTTCATTCAGTGGATACCAGTGGAGATGCTCATTACAAAACTTTTACAAAAAGAGATCCTGGAGATAGTGCAGCAGCTTCTGAATCATTGGAGATGACAAGAACCAATCAAAACACATTATTGACAAGCACCGATGAAAACACACCATTATTAATCCAGGAATCAGATGCTAGGGTACAAGAAAATGTAGACACAAAAGAGGAGAACAAAATTCCTCTGTGGTCAGAAAACTCCATCCAGGCAGCAGTAGAAAACAGTGACAACCAGGTCAATCCAGAGAAAGATGTGAACTGTATTGTGCATGCAATGGACCATTTTCAGGAGAGAAGTGAATTGATACAGAGTGGGGAAGAAAATGGTGACTATGTAGATAGAAAAAGTGCAGCAGAAAGTGTGAGTTTGCCATCTTTTACTCCCTTACATTTAGTGGGTCTGAATCAAGCTATTCATGCTGTCATGAACCGAGTAAGTGAACCAGATATTTACAAGTCTGAGAAGGAGAGCATGCCAGCAGAAGGTAATCAGGATGTGACAGAGCCTGTCCATTCCCTTGCCGAGAAACCTTTTGACCCATCTTCCTCTACTAGCCAATCAGCTGAAGCAATCTTCATGATGCATTCTTATGCAGGGCCATCAGAGCATCAGGAAAACCGTCTCTGCAATGGCAGCGAGTGTGAAAAGTCTGCAGAATCAGATGAGGTAGGTATAGTGACTGCATATGTCAGAGCTCTTTTCTGTTTGAAAATGATGGAAGAATAAACTACTTTAAATTGATTTATAAAGCACATTTTTTCTGTCGTGTTATGTCACCACTTATCTTCATGTATTGTTTCTTCATTGGACCATGATTTGATCTTCCTGTGCAATGCACTGAGCTTGTCTTTTTGACAAAGACGCATGTTATATAAGTGCCTCTGATTACTCTAAAGCACCTTGAGTCCTGCTGTTGCTGGAGAAAGCACTATATACATGTGCTTACTATTCTTATTATTATCTCTTTTTTTTTCAGTTTAGTTAATAATAATCTTTTTTTTCAGTCAGTAGCATATCTAGCAAACATGCTTTAAAAAATAATGTTAGTAAGCTGCTTGTTTGTAGGTAAGTGAAAGTTTTGAGATGTGATGCAGGAAAAGCCACAAGAGTATAGCCAGGAAGAAGTTAATGCCATGTGGCAAGACCTTTGGAATGAGCATTACACAGAAACATACTGGTATTACTACAACTCTTACACCACCTGGCTCAGCAGTGGGGACAACAACTACCATCACCCAGAAAATGATGGAGAAGAAGTGATATTCTACGAGCACATTGATGTTCAACCGGAACAAGATGGTGGTCAGTCTTCAGATAATGCCAGTGAGTGATGATGATAGGGAGATAAATACAGCAGTACCTTGGCACTGGAACTGCTCCATACTTGAACATTTTGGTTCTCGACCAACATTTTTAGTGTTCTGTTTTTGGTGCTTGACCATTTTCTCTACATTCAACCATTGCTTTAAAACCTGTATAAGATGCCATGCTTATCTGTGATGCATTGGGGTGAAACAGAAGGGAAAGTGTGAGTTTGAGTATTGATTTAAAGGGTAAAGATCTGTCCTAATGTGTTGACAATCTCAAGTTATTTTTTGTTTTTAACTTATGTCTGACACATGTGTGTGTGTGCGCGTGCATGCCATGACATGATGTGTTTATGTACCATAACATAATGTGGGTGTTTACTATTCTTAACTCCCTTGTTATACTGTCTGTCGTGCTGATCATCACGTAACTTTTTCATCTTACATTGTTTATATCCCTTCATCCATTGGTTTACGTTCTACTCTTGTACTTCATCTTTATGTTGTTCAGTGTGCCTATACGTACCCTGCTGGCTGTTATCTTTCGTATCATGACTGCTATGCGCAGAGAGTGCGATCTATCTTGGTCATGATGTTGCATGTTATAACTTCCCATCATTATTATTATTAAGTGTGAGTAGGCTGTAGTGTTCTCCCCTTGTAATTTATGTTGTCAGTGCACTACACGACAAACAAAAATTGTTTTTGAGAGAGAGAGACATTTGAAAAACAGATTGAGAATTAAAAATGAAAAAAAACAAAAGTTCAGTAACAAAAGAAAAGTCACAAACATTGAGACACCTGTGTGGTTTCAGCCTTCAGCAAAGCCCCTGTGTGGAGTTCTCTCTATCCTCATCATCATTGTTGAGGCATCTTTTCACATGTACTGTAAACTACTCTGAATAATACAAAGTAGAACAGACTGTAGTTGAACACTGAGGTATCATTGTGTGTAGTGTAAAGGTACAGATAAGATCAGGCTATCAGTATGAGATGCATAATATCACAAATATGTCAAAAGCTTTTCATCCTTTGCTATTTTCCTGTGCTTCCTGACTAATATTCACCTGTTAAGTCTAGAGCTGATAAGCAATTTGGATATGATTGATATTGCTTGAGGTTTTTAATTTATGTGATCAATTTTCAGTTTTTAAACATTTTATGGCTTCCTGCCGCTCTTGTCATGGTTTTATAATCGATTCCCACATTCCCTTCTCCCATGCTATTATTTTATATTTATCTTCTGTTCAGGTGCAGATAGAAGGGAAACAACTCAAGGACACAGTGAGTTACCTACCTTTACACGCAAACGGTATTTATTTTTATTTGTCATTAGAAAGAAACCCATTTGAGTACGTTGAATGTAATTATATTTGAAGAAGTAATTAGTTTCCATCAAAGTGATTGGTACAATTTCCTTGGGTTTGACAGGTAGTGGGGAATGATGAATAAAAGTGGGATGCTGGAGAAGTACAGGACCAAAACAGAAATTCAAAATTGTCTGGCTTACAAAAAAAAAAATTATTATTTAGAATATTTTAATTATTACAAACACTTTGTATTTATGTAAGATAATGTCTTAAGAAATAATATTTAACTTTATTCTCTGCAATAAAGCACTGTAGCAGCAGAAGAAGAGAGTTCAGCAACATGCAAAAAGAAATTTATATTGGACACCTTTCGGGCATTAGGACTTGCCTTGCCCACCACTGATGAAGATGGGTAAGTGTTTGTGAACCAGATAGTTTTTGGAAATTAACATGCCTGTATTTAGAGTGCTTATGATAAGGTAATAATGCCCATTATAAGATGAATTCTTACGCTATTTTTGTGCCTGAACTTAATGCCTAGCTCTTGAAATTTTGGGCTGCCCAAAACCGGGTCCGCTGACAAGGTGTTGCGGCCCTATGCCCCTCAGAGCTCAACAAGGAATAAACTAAACTAGAAATTTTATATTTGTGTGCATTTTATGTTTTTCATAATGATGAAATGTCATTGTTGTATAGTTACTTTCCAGAAATTTCTTTGAATTTACAAAATAAAAAATTAATTTTAAAATATAGAAATAATTGCCTGAGGCAGATAAACATCCAAATAGCTAGTAACTTATATCTTGACAGTTTACAGTTTCTTTTTATTTTGTAGACCAGAGGGTAGCAGCAGTGGCAGTATTCAAAGTGGCTATGTCACTTGGATTCATCAGCGATCTCTTAAAAGATCAAGAAAGCTGAATATGGGTCACAGTCTTACATCTGAAGCCAACCCAAGTGACATCAGTGATGCTTGCAATCAGCATCAACAAAAAGACAAAGTTTGGAGCAAATGTACCAACTAATCACCAGACACATAGCAAGAAAAAGCAAAAGAAGAACAAGCACATCAAATTTGACGAGGATGGAAACCCCATGGTAACAAAGCAGAGCAAAGTGTTACCAAAGGTTAAAACATTTTTGGAAAGTCTCAGCAAATAACATTTCCTCATCCAAGACAGAGTCAGATGTGGTTTTCAGCAGTAAAGACCCATATGAACTGATGGCTGATGTTAATGTTTTAGAGGAGAGTGGCGAAGCTGAAGTCTGTGCTGAAGAGGAGAGAGAGAGAAGTCCAGAAAGACAGTCTGTTCTTCAAACTGCAGCACAAATGAACCTGCCACTTTGGATGTTCCTGAAAATGGTTGCCAGGCCAAACAGTGAGCCACTAGCTGAAGATTCAATCCATGGAATGGATGAAGAAAATAATAGTGATACAGACAGTGGAAACAGAGATCCTGTTTGTTATGCAGATATTGACATGTTTTGTGAAAATGAAGAAGGAAAAACAGATCAAAAGAAGCAGAAAAAGAAGAAGAAAAAAAAGAAGAAAGCTTACACAGAAAAGTTCAGAGTTCCCATGCCTTCAGAAGTTGCTGATAATCCTGTGCTGCGCAAATATTGGGCTCAGCGCTATCGTCTTTTCTCTAGGTTTGATGAGGGTATTCAGCTGGATACAGGTAAGAAAACTGCTTGTCTTTACTCTTGGTAGATTCTATATTTGTAGCACAGTTCAAGCATGATTTGCTCTGATAAAGCTGCTTTCTTTTAAATAGGGGGTTAGGTTTTCTAGAAATGAAACACACAAAAGTGCTCATTCCATTTTTAACCTAGATTATAGTTTGCTTAAGCATTTGCAGACATATATGCCAGATTTACATGGACAGAGATTTTGTGGGGTCTTGCTATACATTTTCTCTCCTTTTGCTGATCAGTTCTGTCTCTTTAACAATTTTATGAAGCACACAAGAAGTAAAATTGTTAACAGTAAATCTTACATCTGCAGAACAGTTGTTACAAATAGTTGATCTGATTTTTGTCCAGAGAGTTGGTTTTCTGTGACACCAGAAAGAATTGCTGAACACATAGCAGATAGGTGCCGTTGTGATATCATCGTTGATGCATTCTGTGGAGCAGGTGGCAATTCTATACAGTTTGCCTTCACCTGTGAACGTGGTGAGTGTAATGAATAGTTGAAGAATTTTGCACCAGCGAATGAGAGAGCTTGACAAAGTTTTAAAATATTAAAAAACATTCCAACTTTGGGACAAAACTATACTGATGAAAATAAAATTAGGAGAATAAAAATTTTTTTAAATTCATTTTTGGTTCTGCATATTAAGCAGTGTTCAGAGAGATGCCTTGAGACTTTTGTGGGTGATCATAGTTTTAAGATTACTCGGTTAGTAAAAGGCTTAAGTATGACAGAACAAAGAGGCAGATGGCAGAAAGAAATCCTTTGAGAAAAACAAGTGATAAAAAATGCCCAGAAGAGGCCTGAAGTTCAAACAGCTTCGGTAATCTGTCGTAAAACTTGTAGCTTTATGTTGTAGCCTGGTATTAGAACTAAGTAACTAAGAGAAAACTTTTCTTGTAAGACAGATAATTACAACAGAGAGAAGCCATTAATCACCAAAAGAAATGAAGTTTTTTTTTTTTTTGTAAAGTAATGATCTCTCATTGTATATTCATTTCTGTTTTTAAAATCATTTTCATAGACAAATTAATCTTTTTTTTATTATACTTGTCTCCATTCATCCTGCTTTTTGACTGTTATTCTGACAGTGATTAATTTGAACATTGTCTTTTTTATCTTGTTTCTTTGCATGAAAGTTATTGCCATTGACATAGACCCTGAAAAACTGCGGCTGGCAAAGATCAATGCAACCATATACGGTGTGGCTGACCGAATAGAATTTGTGCTGGGAGACTACCTGAAGTTGGCTTCACATCTAAAAGCTGATGTTGTTTTTTTGTCGCCACCATGGGGAGGACCAGACTACCAGCATTCTGATATCTATGATCTTAATGCCATGCCAGGATTTGAGGCATATCCTTCTCCTTGGATTTTCTGTTTCCTACCCTGGTTGTGTCCACTAGGATATCTGTGCATTAGATGCATGTGCATATGTATGTTTTGCGTTTACTCATTTGTGTTTGCATGCACATCCACCGTGTTGGTGATAAATTATTAAATAGTGATTCAGTTTGATGACAGTGACAGATGGAGAAAAAAAAGTGGTTTGCATGTAACCTGGACCCAGGGTGTGGATGGGTTAGACTAGATTACTTTTTGCAGTCATGTGCTATTTCTTGTATCAACTGCACCACCATCATTTTCATCATCATTATTGATGATTATTCATCATCATTATTGATGCTGATTAGTGATGAGGTGCATGCATTTGCGGTTGTTTCCTTGACTGTCAGCACAGATCAGTTATTTGCCCTGACACGGAAGATCACGCCTCACATTGCATATTTTGTTCCTCGCAATGCCAACATTGAACAGGTATTATTCTGTACGCATACCTAAAAGTTCTGAATAAAGAAGAAGACAATCTAATGATGTTAAAAGTGAAAACTTTTCTTAAAAGTGACAATTTCCTGGTGGACTAATGAAGAATTAGTGTTTTCTTAAAGTGTAAAAAAATGGCCACCATTTCTTAATTTATTCTTAGGTTTTTCACTGTGTATTTTTACTGCTATGATATCCAGTTTTGCTTGGCATTCTGTCGACAACCAATTATAACTATTTTAGGAGGGCATTTAGCCTGCTTATTCTCTTGTGTTTTTCCTGCTCTGTGACAGTTGACTGCACTAGCTGGAGAAGGAGGACGTGTTGAGATAGAGCAGAATTTCCTTAACACAAAACTGAAGACCATAACAGCATATTATGGAGAACTAGTTCAAGATGGAGAAGAATGCTGAGCAGATTTCACCATTTAAGAGTAGCATATATTTACATTGAAGAATTTTATGATTGCAGTTGATAGCATAAAAGTGTCTTATCTTACAAAAATACTGTTTGTTATGATCTTATGAATCAGAAATGTTTAGTGTTGACATACTACTAAAGACCATAGCAGGTTTAATAGGTGAATATCTGTGCATCAGTCATGAAATAATGTATCAGCATACAATGATTTTACACTTTTGTATTGACAAGTTGTAATAATGCCTTTGATTCAATTTTTAATCATTTATCGCCTTTCAATTTTTTTGTAGGTAATTCTTGTAGGATAGATTGAGGTGGGAAGATTTAATTGCAACTCTGACTCAGTGAACCACATAAAGACAGACTTGGGGCTTCAGCATAAAGAATATGCCTAAGGTGTTTTTTTTAAATCAAGAATAGGTGGAAAAGTGGGCAAGGGTCCTGTTAAATGAGTTTTTATTTGATTTTTGTTTGGCTGGGGGTTGGTGGGGGATAAAGTGGGGGGGGAATGAATGCACATTGTTTACCTTTTCATTCGGTTATTAGTCACAATATTTTATGACATTCTACAGTCTTTTTTTTTTTGACTCATTTAAATGAGATAATGGTGAAGTAAGGTTTCTGGAAACTGCGGAGAAAGACAAGAGTTGGAGCAGCAAGCATCTATTACCATGTACAAAATGGGATCCACAGTGGCAGAGTTTACTATTAATGAGTTTATGACATAACCATCACATCTGCACACAGTTATCACATGCTTTCTTCTCATTTTTCAAAGTCTTAAGACTTGTATGTTTTGTGTTTATTTGGGAAGCAAATTTAGCAGTGCATAATGGGAAAAAGAAAATGTAATACTTGATGTAAAAAATATGTAAAGCTGACTATTTGTTACTCTACAGACTTTATTTGTAAGGTTTTGCTGTGGCCTTGTGCATGAAATCAACATTATGTTCATTAGATGTTGATCCCTTAGAGTCTAATTATTTTTTAAAAATTAGAAAAATTATGTAGAACTAAAAACAAACGTACTCGATTGATGATGATATTTCCTTGATAGCAGAATTATGTAAGTGCTTTAAAATATGATTATTTCAAAAGATCTTTGTCATTTAGGTGCCAGCATGCATGTGATGATACTTGAAAGTATGGTGTATGGTCGTATGTTAGCAGTGTGATACACTGAATGAATATACATGATATTCGATATATGAACAGCAAAACATCAATAAGAACACGATTTTGTGCGAATTATGTTACAAATGTACAACAATATAAAAATATGTTTTTACATTCTTTCATTCCATTCTCACACTCTTTGAAGTGGGAAAAAGAGTATTGTGCATGTAGAGAGAGGGTGTGTATGAAAATAAGGTTCTCATGCATGCATAGTGTGCGGTTGCTGCTCAATAATTTGACAACTGTTTTTAAATATATAGTAAATTTAGATACAAGACGATTAAACTGTTTGGAAATAATCATACACACAAATATCATATATATATTTGCTCTGGTTAAGGCAATGCTTGTGTGGTCAGCGAAAGTGATTACCTGCATTAAAATTAGGTCAGCTAATAAGTTGCACAATGCAAAAGTGTTATTCTTGTGATGCTCTCCAAGACCTGTAAGCTAAGCACTAATCTTGAGAAGAGTCATCCTGGTATAAGTAAAACCAAAAATCAAACACGTAGCCTACTTGAAAATGTTCCGGTAATCCCAGCTGTCTTCAGTAATACCAGATGACAACCAATATCACAACTTTAATCCTTTCTGAGATCATGGCTGACAACTTCTGTGCCTCTTGCCAGAGCCGACAACTTTGTCTCTGCAAGGTGAATCCTGGCTGACATGTCTGTCTTGTTTCCATGTGAAGTCACCCCAGGTGTCTGTATGAGATGACAGTCTGACAAAAAATCTTGTATCGTTTCCTCTGTGGAATTATCTCACGTTTTATCTCTGTGAGATCACAATAGTAAGAGAAACTTAGCATGTCTCGGCATTTGTTTCATTCTTCATATCACTTTTTGTCTGTGTGGGATTGTGAAGTTCAAAAAACTTTGGTGTCTGAAGAGCTCACTGCATTTCTTTCCCCCATGGAAACATGACATATATCACTTCTTGTCCATACAAGATCACTTGACAATATAAGATGTGATCTCGGGGAAAAAAGGCTGAATGCCCCTAGACTAGAAAAAAAAATCTAACAACAGCCAAGAACGAGTAAATAATAATAACGCAATTGAACGTGACTTTTCCGTTCTTCTCAATACATTTTTCATCTGTGGAATCGTGACACTTGTCTCTGTAAGATCACAAAAGCTTGACACACTTTTCCCGAGAGATTCAAAGTCTGTGTCCTCTGTGGAATCACTCATCTTACTTCTTGTCTGTGTCAGATCACAGCTTTGTGTATTGGTGGTGGTGAGAAGAGTATGTCACCAAACATGAAAAAAACTTACACAAGCCAAAAATAAAAGTTGAGCGGTCCTTCCATTTCTCAAGATCTCGTGACATTTGTTCCCTCAGCGGAATCATGTTAAATCATTTCTTGTCTCTCATCTGCTTTATTTTGGGGCAAAAATAAGATTATACCTGCCTCTAGACAAATGAAAAAATACTTCGAACAAGCAAACAAACAAATGAGCGTGGGTTTCCTTAAAATCCCCTAGTCTGTCCGTTCGGACCAAAAACATTTGACGAAGGAAAAAAAAACAAAATGGTGAGGTGGGTGGGTCGATCTATCTTGACAGTCACGTGACCTCACTTTCGCGCGATGGATGCGCCTGCCGAGATGCGATCGTACTTGCGCTCAGGGTCCTCTTCCTCCTCCTCGATTCTTGCAAGGGAGGCGCTTGCTGTCGACTGGTGGCACACGGGAGGTGCGGGCCGTTAGGTTGATGTTGACGTAAGCGATCGTCGAGATGTAGTCCTCTTCCCACGCATCATCTTCATCGCCGTCCTTCTGTGCTGGCCGCTTGACAGCCACGGTCCCCACAGCATCGTCGCGCACACGACCCACGGCGCCCGGAGGTTCTGGCGCGCGCTTGAGCGGAGGGTCGGAGAAGAGGGACGGCTTCAAGTAGCCGTCTTCCATGTCGTCGATGATCTTTTTGTCGATCTTCTCGTGTTTCGTGAAGCTGCAGCTGAGGCTGAGGTCCACCTGCACTGGCTGCATGTAGCCATCGTCTTCGTTTGTAGCCTTCGATTCCGGGTCGATGGAGTCGTAGACGCTGTCTTCATCGTTTAGCTCCTGCTTCTTGGTCGGAGGTCTGTTCGTGGGAAGAGAGGAAGAACAGACATAAAAGCCTACATCCTTGTTTGTCATGCGGGCTGGTGTAGCTGTGTGGTGGGTGCGCGATAACAATCAGGCGAGCAATTTTCGACTTTTTGTCATCCACAAATTTTGGGATTAATCTAAGTATTTACTTTTGAGATTTTGTTTACCTGGAGGCGGGAAGAGTTGGCGGGCGGCCCCTTGGCGGTTCCCCTGGCATCGGTGTGTACCTTTCCCGACGTCGATAGGTCGAAAGAGGAAGGTTTTCAGGTACCGTGGTGCCAGGTGTAGAAAGGGCATTTAAGTTGAATGTGCTACATGAAGAAGAAGTGAAATATAGAACGGAAGTGATGCAAGCAATGAATGAGCTTAGTCTGGTCATCAAAAAACAAATACATGTACTGGGAGACTGTGATGTGAGTGGTTGTGTAACAAGAAAGAAAGAAACATGACAGACTGACTAGTAATCTATGAAGAACTGCATGCATGTCTTTGAGAACAAGTGCAGCAACACACCGCAGCAGTTTCAGGGCAATGAAGCCAAGAAGGGTTACAGCCACAAGACCCAGGGCACAGCCTATGATGGTTCCTATCATTGTCATGGAAACTGCGGGGACAGGAGGAGTCGCTGTAGCTGTGAATAAAATACACGGAGAAATTCAAACATTAGGTAGAGAAGAAGATTGACAACTATTACTTATCCAGCTAATATACTAACGTTAATCCAACGCTGGAGCCGTTTGGGGGTTTTCATTGGCTGCAATACTGGTCGAAGATTGGGAGAAAACTGGCTCAGTGTTGGCCCAAGATTAGCTGAATCATGAGTTTAGATCATGGGTCTACTCCAGTTAGACATTTTTATAAACGTCCTGAAAGGTGTTGCATCTTCCCTATCTAAAGTTAGTAACTCAGTTTTACAGGCTTTCAAATTATTATTAGATTATCTAAAAATTATACAGATTATATCTAAAATTATATAGATTAGGAATCATCATCATCAATCATCATCATCAATCAATCAATCATCAATCATCATCATCATCATCACTGGCTAAGTCTGAAGTTCAAATTCGGAAGTTCAAATAAGGTTTTCCAGTCTCGCCACATCGCTTGGGGATAACGCATGCCAACTGTTCCCTGGCGACTGCCTGGAACTTGGTGGCATGCCAAGCATGTCAATGGATCCCCAAGCTTTGTGTAATCTTAGCCTAATCTTTTGTCTTTGCCGGTAAGTTATAAGAAATTGAAAGTTTTTCAGCCTATTAGCAGTCCGAAAAATATAGACAATTATGTTAGTTTAGCATGTGTGGCATTTGTATGTTGTCTGTGTGTTTGGTCTCAAAGTATGTAAAGCTGGTTGAAGCTTTAACCCTGCTCAGTATGTAAAGTGCAATGATAAACTGCAGGAGAATGAGGAGGAGAGAATAAGGAGAGCAGCAAAAAATAGCAACAGAAAAAACACCAGAACAAAATAAAAACCCCACAACTGCAACAAATAAACAAGCAAATATATATATATACAGCCAGTGGGTATATCTCGAACAAATAATCAGATACAAGACGGACCTAGGTGTGACCGCTGAGAACGACAGGTACATACAATCTACAATACTCACTGGTTACTTCTGTGATGGTGGACGTCTTAAAACTCATGATGGTAAAACCGTCGATCTGGACATTGAAAATATAGGAGGTAGGATTAACGACTGGCTCACTGACTTAGATTACACAAGAAAAGAACAGTCAGAAACACACTGCATCAAAACATTAATAAATTAATTAAGTATGAAAAAGGAAAATACATGAACCTAATTAAGCAAGTTAAACGTCTGATGTCTAAACAGATTAATGAGGGACTAAAACATGCATGTCCACCTTGTAATAACCCCTCGTACTTAATGTGATAAACTGAGTATTGTGACTGTGAGGCTTACATCTTTAACAGTTGTTTCGTTGATGACGTGGTAAACTTCCTCGATGTCTCTACAAAAAATGAGAATGTTAGAGGTTAGAACTCAAACATATACTTAGATATAAATACATGTATAATGAAATGTACAGCATCTCTCTCTCTCATACACACACACACACAGTTATCCTACTCATTATAATGTTTGCACTTGTATCTTTCCTTATAATAATAATAATAATAATAATAATAATAATAATAATAATAATAATAATAATAATAATAATAATAATAATAATAATACATGGACAACATACGAAAGACGGAAGGATAAACAACAGTACCGATAATTAATAAAAGACGTAAAAAGAATGAATGAAGATAGAGGAAGCTGCCGATAACGGAAGTAAATCAGAAAGAGAAAAATCACTTACGGACTGTCCAGACGTCTCACGATTAGCTTTACTCCACCGTTTTTGACACAAGTCGTTTGAAAGAAAAGCTGACATGAAGCCTTGATGTGATGACAGACCTCTGTCATGTGGTTAGTCCAGTGCTCGTTGATAACATTGAGGTAGTGAGTCGAACACACACTATACCAATTGTGTTTGTACACTATTTCGATGGCGTCTGGTTGTTCTCCTTGAAAAAAAGAGACCTTTATTAAAGTGGGTTTACAGATTCAAATATTAATTATTGGACACAATCTGTTTATAGGTTAATATGACACACCTTTATCTATGCATACAAACACTTTTCTTTATCCACCAGTCCATCCATCTACACATCAAAATGTATTCTGAGTCAGCCACTCATCAATTAAGCCTTCAGCACAAAGTCTATGTGTACAAATAGATGTAAAGTTGTTACTGATACACACTTTCAAACATTAAAACACACACACACACACACACCATCGTACAGGCACTCACCGTTCTGGAACTGCGTGTTCTGCAGCTGTACACGGCACACGGTCTGCATTGAAAGAAAAGAAAAATAGAGAAATGTAAGAAATAGAAAGATTGGTTAGGAAAAAAGAAAAACAAGCTGGTCGAAAAAACAGCGTTTGAACAAAAACTAACATCTGAAGAAATATTTGAAGAAATCCTACCCAGAACTGAGAGCCTCCAATGTTGATATTAACCAGCGGCCATCCATCAGGATCTGGTTTTATTCTTAAGTAGGAAAGACTCCGCACCAAACACGTTTGAAGCTAGGTCACAAATTAGTTTCAGGATAGAAAAAGGTTTTCAAAAGACTGTTGTGTCCAAATAAAAGAGTGGAAAAGATATTTAATCGTACAGTAACGTAGTAAGCAGTGGTCGTATATCACAAAATAAACATAAATATTAAAACAATTCAAGCTAAAGTAACGCTAATTCCACGCGTAGATGCGAATATATCATAATATGACAGGAAGTAGTATAGTGGAACCTCGGTTAGCGAACGCCTCGGATAGCGAATATTTCGGTTAACGAACAAAAATTTCGTTAAAAGTTTGTCTCGGATAGCGAACAAAATTTCGGATAACGAACAGCCACGTGAACCGCACGTGACCGACCAGCATGTCATCATTCGCGCTCGAGACACAGTTACGATCGGTCGTTCCTTATCTGTGCGCATCCTTCTTATTTAGTGATTTTTGTACTTTAGTTTAATAAGATAATCCTCAATCATGGCTCCAAAGAAGATTAAGAGCAATTAATAGTAGTGAGGTAATGACAAGGAAGCGGCCAACAATTGAATTGTAAAAGGAAATGATTTCAAAGTATGAAGGTGGCATGCGTCTGTCGGATATGTGATGTCGTCTTACCGAAGAGTTTTACAAAAAAGGCAGAAGGAACAGACACTGGACAAGTTTTGTCCTTTAACCTCAAAGCTACAGAAAAGGGAAGTCACCACCGATTTTATAATGTCACGTGTGCTCATGGAGGGGGAATCAAAGCAGTAATTCCACCCCTTCCTCCCCACACCTGCTTCCAACCACGCCATCAAAATGGCAAGTTTTCTGATATTTAAATGCTTTCGTTAATGTTTTTATGCTTATTTAACTCCATTTATATTGCATTCTAACTGTTCTCATTAAAGCAAATACCTATATAGCCTGTAACTTTCAAATATTAGCGAGTCAACAGGGGCTGGGAACCAATTAAATATATTTCCTTTATTTCTTATGGAAAAAATTGTTTCGGATAACGAACATTTCGGATAACGAACAGCTTTCCAGAACGGATTAAGTTCGTTAACCGAGGTTCCACTGTATAGTAGACCATCTCTGAGACTCTATAACAGAAAATGCGAGCAATATGAAGGCGGAAGTAGTATAGTAGACCATCTTTGAGACTCTATAACACAGAGAACGAGAGCAATATGAAGGCGGAAGTAGCATAGTAGACCATCTCTGAGACTCTATAACAGAATGAGAGCAATATGAAGGCGGAAGCAAAATGGTTTCAATCTGCTGGCGTCTTCAAGACTGTATAGTCCAACACGAAGGAACTCGGAGAAGAACAGAAATGAAGCTGTTTCAATATGGGTTAGGAGCAGAAATGGAATTAAATAATCATTAAAAATGTCTTTAAAATCCTGTCAATGTTAGTTTATGAGTAAATTTTTTTTGCGAAGTGCTTTGATCTACATGGATGGATAGCTGACCGTCCATTTGCTATCTCTTAAGCCATCTTCAGGTCTCAAACATGTTATATGTAGGATGGAAGATAACAGGCACCGACGTTTGTGCTGTAAACCTACCACTAACTATCATTTTGTTGTTAACAATTGTTGCTCACAAAGAATGTTTCCAAGTGTAGAATTTGATCATTTCACTTCATGGCAAAAATTAAGACTAGATGGATCACGTGACCGACATCATTTTCTCTCCAATCGAAGTCCGTAGAGGAAAAATTATTTGCGTCCGCAATTCCGAACTTTTACCCTCTCTCCCCTCTCCTCCACCCCTATAGGAGATGCTGAGCCTGTCACATCGCATGCCATGTGAGTGTTCTCCCCGACTCTGACATTTGTTGCGACAGGGACAAGAGGACTCAATAACATTTTTGCAGGTCTGTCGCCACATCCATGTTGATGTCACGGCCGCTCAAGTGAGCATTTCCGAATTGAGGCGTAGACGCTGCGCCCTCGATCATTCGTGGAAAGCACTGTGATCCTAGCGATATTGCCACTCCAGTTTCAACTAACAAGCAAGCAAGCAGGCAAACAAGCCAGATAACTAGACACTGGTCTAGCTAGCAAGCTAGCCAGCTAGCATCACAAAACTATAGAGTACTTGGATTCAGGAATACAGATTGTTGTAATACCACCACACCCTCTAGCAGTTGATAGAAAGAATAACGATGTCAGCAACACGGACAAGCTCAGGTGCATCTCGTTGCCCAGAACTGAAAATTCTTCCGGATTCACCGCCTGTTTGCGACTATTATTTTCGCAACCTAGTTAGACGACTGTCTTTTATTTCCTAATTCGTAAATCTTTGGGGAAAGGAGCACTCAGCATTTAGAATAAACTGTATCATACACAATAAAGAAAGGTACAGAATATTTGGAATATTATGTATAAAATATATAGGGAGTAAACGCAAATAAACAAAATGTAAATAAACAATTCATTATTCTCCACGTAGACAAAAGCAAAGTTATCTTCTTATTCTTACTTTATGGTTTGAGATGATAGCTTCCTATGATGAGTCACACAGTCAACCTTTAACCCTGACCGTAATTCTGACAAAAGCTTAAGCCCTTAAGCTAATTTACTTAGTCACCATAGATGTACACGTTTCAAACAGAATTTAGACATATTTTTAAAATATTCACAGCTTTAGGATAACAGTTAAACCACATTATTTTATATTTGTCGGAAAAAAATTTGGTGGAAAAAAGAAAATATTCGCTTGACCTGTAGTATTCCCAGAACTGAGGCTCTAGAAGCTCTATACTTGCTATTTGCTCCTGATCTTCTCTTTGCTTCTGGTGTCACACAAAATACATAGGTAACAGTGTGTTAATGTTTGAGTCCACACAATTTAAGACAGTCGGACCTCGATAAGTCAACCTTCCCTAAGTCGAAAACCTCCCTATATCGAATTAATTGTTAGTTCCCGAAAATGAATAAGAAATAAGAAGCCCCAAGTCGCCCGCGTAAAGCAGGGTTAGGTCTGAGACATGTGGCCGGTAGCTGGAGAAAAATAAGCAGTGAGACAATGCAAAACACCTTTATCTTACTGTAGCTTTAAGCATTTGGTCTTGACAATGGATGTGAACATGCGGATTCTAAGTGAAAATAATGACGGAAATTCGGAACTTCAACAGGTCGAAAATTTCGAGGAATTCTTATCCATCGACACAGCAAGCTTCAATACTACGATGAAAATGAAAATTACAACTCTTGCCATTGTTGCTCGAATTAAAGCGAAACCCATGAAAGCATCAACAGACTAGGAAAGTGATGATGATGACCCTAATGAGTTGATGCCAATGACAACACAGGAGGCCGGGAAAGGCATTGAACTGCGCCGCCTTTTCAAGGGGCGTGAGATGTTTGTGGTGATTTTGTTCAAGTGCAGTCCGATTAAACAAAATCAACTGTACTGTTATTATTAACTGTTCGTAAAAGTTATCTTTCGATATGTTGTAAAACGATGTAGCCGATGATCCTTAGAACTATGGCGACAGGAGCACTAGAGACCTTCCAAGCAGACGCCTGAGAAACATTTTCGAGATATTCTAGCCAAACATAAATACTCATGATAAAATCTGTACACAAACCAGCTGCGCAAATGCGACAACCACAATCCAAAAGAAGATGGAAATGGCATTGGCAGTTGATGGCAAGATGAAACGTGGTTGGCCAAACAAAACCATGATGAAAGTCAGTAGAGAGAGAACTGAAAGACCAAAAGCTGTTCTGGAACAACACCTTGACTTGTTGCTGACAGACGAAAATGGAAGTTTCTAGTAGATGCCTTAGGTACTAGCTAAATAACAGTTATCGTTAATTAACTCTCACTATACGGCTCCCTGGGTTTCGAAAATATAACCCCGCCTAAAAAAAACCACTCAGTTTAGTTTAAATCTTCTAATAAAAACATTTTATGGGTTTAGAATTTTTTTTAGAAGTAACATTTATTTAAGTGTACTCAATTACGCAAAAATGTTTAAAATAAAAATATTAGAGTAAAACAAAGAGAAAGAAGAGAAATGATCGCATGGTTTCTTATCCTGTCGCCATCACAGTTCATGCACGTGGGTAACATGATATCATTGTGCATCACTGCACAGTTGCGTGGATTTGTGGACAGCCACCACGACAACTGGGGAAGCCATCTCCACAACAACAAAGACATTTTGCAACAATTACTTTAGGAGCACATATTATCAGAGATGAGCTGACATAACTGTCACATCTGTGCTTCAGATGACACCATCTCGCATCTTCCTTCTTAGATAGGATCTCTCTTCTACACTCGTCATACTCACCACCCACAGCAGGAGCAGAGTTTCTTCCCGGACCCTCATCTTGCCTGTCCAAGCATAACCTTCAGTCTTTTTGTCAGCGATGTTCTCGATGTCCTCTCCCGCTCTCTGTCAACTCAAAGGAAGCGATCTTGTTGTTGGGTTGTGAGATTTCTTTGTGTTTTGCTCCTGCACCACATGATTGTAGATGATGGAGTGAGAGGAGGAAGTACTTTGCTGGACTGTCTCGCTGCGTGTTGTACTCAGCGCATCCTGGCTCGCCCGGCGACCTCGCCAGTGATGTCAACAATGCTGCCACAAGTACCACGTGATCCCAAGGGTGACCGACCGGCAGTCCGACGAGGAAGATGGAATTCGAACTGGTGTTCTAGTTTCTCTGCAGGCAGCTGAGTCCCAGACAACAGTGATGCTCACCAGCTGAAATGTTTTATTCTGCCTCCAAACCATGTTTGATGCAGGAGACAACACTGGGGCTCAACTCCAGGCTTTGTTTGTCTCTACTCCCTGCTTCTGAATGATGTGGCAGGTGTGTTGGCCAGTACTGGAGAACCTCCCCCAGCTGCCTCAATATTACAATCTACATACGATTCATTCCTGCCATCTCTTCATTTCACCACATTTCTAGTTTAAATAGTACACATATTTCAGCTATGCTAAATAGAGAGTAGTTTCAATTATACTTTACACTTTTCATGGTATGTGGACTAATGATTTAAAAGTATTTTTATTTACGCTAAATTACTAAATGATACGAACATTTTCACTGTCTTTAGCTTTCATATATCTATCTCCAGCCTTCGAGTTGCTGTATCTATTGTGACTAAAATGGTGTAAAATAGTTTCTTTGTTTTTAATAAAATGAACCCAAGTAGATCGCTGCTATGAGTTATTTTCTTTTGTTATTTCGGAAAATTTTTTTAAATGAAAGAACATTGTAGTTTCCAAACAGCGGAAAATTGTGTTGTTTATGTTTGCTTTAAGTTAAATGTAATATCAATAACAACAAAACTTTTGAACATTACTAATAACTGACAACCATCGATGGCATGACAGTTAAAATATGAAATCTTAATCAATCATAATCTTGATACATACACAGAGAATGAATGTCATTAACTTTTTGTTATCAACCTATACATGAATACAATAGTTTTGCAATAAATCAATCATCATAATTTTGTAACCAATACATGTTAGACCTTTGCTGTAACTTTTGTTACTCAGCTCACTTTCCAAACTAAAATAAAGTACTAATTTCCGACTTGGACCAATAAAATTGCTCATTTCTCATTTGTCAGTATAGTTTTAAGTAAATGACAATATTCACATTTTAACATTTCGATTATTTCGCATTCCTTTTAGTCTTCATCTCGGTATTATTTTGAAAATTAATGCTTCGTGTTTATTGTTGTCGACACAGGACCTCTATCAGGAACTCAACGATCCAAACATAAATCATCATTCTCTAGCATGTAAACAGACATAAAGAATCATATTCTCTAGCAGACGACCATAAAGCATAATTTTCTGGCATGCAGTCAAACAGATACGTATTCAGCAAGAAACACAAGGAATTTGAGAACATGGGGAGCTAACTCGCTTACTGAGTTTGTCGCTATTTGACTGTTGCCGTAGCTAGGTCTCTAGATTATACAACACTTCTTCCCCTTCTTCATTCCATATTAAAGTTTTACGCCTAAAATAAAACAAAACAAAACAAAACAAAGCAAAAACTTTCAATACCTAGAGTGCTCCCTCCATCGCTAAGGTTTTTCGTTGTTCCCAGAATGCCGTTGGGTGTGTCTTGAGACCGGGTGGAACTGACAGACTACTTCACTCTCTTGTCTCATCACTTATGTCTGAGCAACAGCCGAGTATAGCTTTCACTTTGGAGTCCTTACTGCCAGTGCTATCTTTCTGTGATCACATCCTGTCATCATATCTTGTCATCTTATTCAGACCAGATGACAGGGACAAATTGCCATAAACGTTGCTGTGAACCTAGAGTGCATTTTTTAACTGATGTAAAATGTGTTTCCATCCGGCAATAAGTAAATATTAACTTATGGAAGTGACAGACATTTATAGTAAGTCATTCATTATTTAATGTTCCAGCTCATAGAAATAGAATTTGATGGATAATATGATAACACTCTATTTATCCCAGAGGGCAATGCTGGGCATCTCGATGTAAAAGCACACAATAATACCACAACATATCCATCTCCGCCAAACTCCCATGTAAGCTGCTCTTGTCCTTCACTGATAAACTGTTGTAAACACAGATAAACAAGGACATCCCACTCTCTACGTGCGATTCATAAAACAGCTGAAGAAATCACTGGGAGACAGAAAAACTTTAAGCAAAAATTCCTATCGAAAATGATTCCCAGGTATTGAAAATTAGGGACGATGTCCAACTCCTTGTCGTATATGAGACTTACAAGATACATAAGTATTTTCTAATCCCATCGAACATGTAATCCCCACATCCAGACTTAATAATAACTCAGAAATATATGTTGCTGTTGTTTTTTTTTTCTAATGTCACTCCCCGATGTTCTCCGTCGGTAAAATCTTCAAAACTGTTATTCAAAGTCAGTTTTGCTGCCTCCTTCAGCTGGAACATTTTCTAACAAAGAACCACGGGGTGATTGTACAACACATTTCTAATTTTAAACACTTTTATGCCCTAAATTGTTTCAGATAGTTTATAGAAGCACATTGGACAACACAAATTAAGAACTTTAAAAGCTATACTTGTTTAAATAAGACACACCTGTCAAAGAAAGACTTGACAATAAAATCATTTTCGTGTGTTAGTACCTCTGTTAGCAGAAACATAACCCGCAATATAGACACACATGAAAAAGGTCCGGGATGATAGCAGGATGTTGTCTCGCTGCCGACTTTTCTTTTTTCAGTGACGAAACGGTTGTTAGGAAACACCAGAGAAGATGAAACCCATTCACTGCTCTCAAGACCAGGTGATTGTGGATTGAATTTGTTCGTGTTCTATTTCTTACTTGGAATTGTTTCTCGATGACACCACCCTCGCCTCTCGCCAAACGTTTGGATGGGACGAATGTTGAGAGAAAGCAAGTTGAACTCTAGATTTTGAACACTTGTAATACCAAGAATATTTCTATTTCAAAATACACCTTGCAGACCTCTCTATTCCTAGCCTTCACACATTGCACAGTCCCCTAAAGTGGGTTTGTTCTAACCCTTAGTTGTAGCTGTAAATGCGGTATATATGCTGATCAACTTCACCCACTTGGATTATTAATCCATCATTGCCAGTCTACTTAAACTTGTGAACTGCGTGCAGTCTGGTGATTATCGAGGAACGCAGGGCTTCATCCGTGCGCGCTCGATAAGTCTCATCGTGTTATCTACATTTACATCACTGACGCAGTCGTCCGTTCGTGGTCGGCAAGGATCTTCCGGTGCAGGAATAAGAATAATAATTTGAATATTTTAAATGAAATTCAAGTCACTTATGTCTGTGCTTGTCTCTTGTGTCAAGAAAACTCACCCACATATAAAAATTTCTGTGTTGGACAATTTATTTCTTACATTTGGTTACATTACCATGGTTGTTTAGAAGCTGACATCAGCAGCAATTTAAACAACCAGCATACAAGGGAAAGGCGAGGTCTTTATTTTGTTGTCGCCAGATACACGCGGACAACAAGTGTCATCAAGTGCCTGTCATTAAGTCAGCTGGACGCTCGAAGTACGAACAGATAGTCGTTGCTTAAAACCGTTACAGATATGAAGAGATGGAGCTGAATGAGTTTAGAGAAATGCAAAGTGCTTTATTTCTCTAACATATTAACCTAAAGCCTTTCATGATCAAATTCAACTTCACATCCGCTTGAAATAAATTCCTTCTTTTAGACTTTCTTCCTATTTTCGTCGGCGTAGTCCTTTTATCTCTTTCTTTCACTCGTGCTTCCGTCTCAGCATTATTATCAACAGATTTTCGTTTGATTAGCAGACAGTAAAAATAGAATCAGGTTTTACGCGCTAAAAAGACAGGAAGCGGACCTGAAGATGTCAGGATACAAGACAGATCTCAGAGACCTTGACCACTTTGTTAGCAGTGTTCTTGTCAGTCAGCTTGCTTGTGTAATCTTGCAGTTTGCTGTTCAGTTCAGTTTTATTTCCTGTACAATGATGCTAGAACACAAATTTGTATTTAGCTCACACAAGAACACTTACAAACATGCCAACGTTGATTATATTTATATACACACACGAGCTCAAACCCCAAACTAACACAGCATCACCATGAGATATTGTGCCTAGAACTGAGGATGGTGATGGCTGCTGGCACGATGGACCTCTGGAATGCATTTCTTAGTTCAAGTGGCACTTTGTGTCTTGTGCCAGAAGGCAGCAACTGAAAGTGGGAATGGACAGGGTGTGTAAGGTGTGTAAGGCATGATTTGGCGTATTAACGGAAGTGTAAGTCAGATGCTGATAGCTGTGATGCCAATCATCTTCCTTGTCCGGTTGATGACTGCCCAGCCTTGTATTTGATGAGGAGATAGTGAGAATGTGTTCAACATGGAATCCGTGTAAAGCCTCCAGCACTGACATCGAAGCTGCGAAATAGCCTTAAAAGCTACAGTCTCTGCTGGGAAGTTTTGTACACACGGTTTACATGATCGCAGGAGCCATGAGCGAGTTTTTGTCTGAGATGAAAATAATGCAAGTAATTTATTTTTGGGTGTAGCTGTATCTCACATGACTTAATGCTGAGATAATGAGGAATTCTGTGGATTAGAGAAGTTTATGACCAAAGCAAATCGTTAATTTGTATACAAACCCTTGCCTTATCTTAACGAGGAGTATGTTCAGAAGACGTGCTGATGATGACACTGGCTGTTAATGAAACACCAAAGGTGGCTTTTTTCGAGACACAAGAGGACACAACAAAACTAGTCTGCTCCATTAAAAGTTAAGATGTATAAACACGTCAATGTTTTATTACTTTTGGATGACAAGCGCTTTCAGTACCCTTTGTCGTGTGTTGTGAGGCATGCTTCAAGTCAAAGGGAGATGACTATTCATCTTAGTTCAGTCCCTTGACCTGTGCTGGGGACCTGGTCCTGGTCCTCGGGTAGCTGGCAAAGCTCACTACAGGGGCCTTAGATGAGGGTCTGGAAGTAGGTCCTCCATAGCAATGTCGTCTGCTGTTCTTCTCTGTTAATCTGTTTTCACTCAAGGGTGTCCGGAAGAACAATGCAAGACAAAGTGTTGTGCCAGGTCACAAGGCCAAACCAGACAAACAAAAGTGACTAATCAATCTAAACCACAGAAGAAACCAAGCAACCAAATTGTAAGGGGAGTAAGATTGTGGCTGACGGATCACAACCACTAAATGGCTTATTTTGTTGCAGGGTCTCTAAGGTCAGGCACAGACATTTCCACGACAGAACATTTCGCCTGAGAAAAAGTTTTCTTTTCACTTAAGTAGTAGCCTTTCTGACTAAGCAGAATCAAACACACATATAACCAGAGCAAGACAGTGATAACAGCAGGCTGATACCTCGAGGATGGAGTCATTACTGTAATCAGCTCTGCTGCTGCGAAGTAATCGACATTTCAAAGCATCCTGTAGGGGCGTGAGAACCTGACCTTTGACACCAAGTTTTGCAACATCCTGTGGAATGTCCAAGAGCAAAAGCTTTGCTATCCTCACACCACCTACGTGTATACAAATTCATACCCATACTGAGATTTATGATAATGTGAGGATTGACTCCACCACTATCTGCTGCCACCATCACCACCAGGAGCATCACCACCTTTCATCACGGATCTGATAAACGCCTGTAACGGAAATTAGCGTCATCGCTGTGGTGTCTGTGGGCAAAGGACTGAAAGGGATTTGTGGTATAGTGGCTGCCTTGCCATTAGTTGCTGCCTTGGCCTAAAACACCAATTCTCTTCTCCCTACCCCCCACTCCCTTTCAAAGGGTCAGGCTGGGCTGGGGCCGAGCCTTGTGTAACAAAATATTTTAAAAGTATTTTGTCCAATAGAATTTTTTTTAATTTCTCAAAGAAAAAGTTCATTATCCTTTAATACATAAATGTCAACAGTAACATGCTAGAATCTCACCGGAAACCACTATTTTCATGGAATGGCTGCCTTAACAGAATGCACTTTCATATATCACACCAATTGGACATAAAAAGTGAAGTTTTGATTGCATAAAATAATCATATTAATGATTTTGAATTATTTTTTCACCTGGAAGAAGAGGATAATCATAGTAATGACAAATAAAAGTTTAGCCACTAAATGTGTATCACAGAAAATACTGTGCTATAAGCCCAAACTATGAACTTTAGCTAAATATTACATCTGCTAAGCTAAACTTAAACAATAAAGGACACTATCAATGACAAGACAGGATCAATATTTGTGATTAATTTGAAAAAAAGCTGTTTTTTTAAATTATTAGATATATTTACAGAAGACTTTAAAAACTCATTCATCTGCATCTTTGGATGCATCAAAGGAAATAGGAAAAAGCAGTTTGACTTAGAAGCTATTTAGCACCCACATGTCTGGTGGTGAAATTTAATTAATGTTTAGTGGCCTTTTTTGCACAAAGACAATCACAAATCTGAATAGTACGGAATGGAAAGAAAATTTTTCTGAGTCATTTGAAAGAAAAATTCTAGAATATACTATAGCTTACACAAATGTTTCAATGTGACAGGAATTCTAAAAATACATTCATACTCAAAACTGTTTTTCATTACTGGAGTCATCCATGGCATCACCTAAAACACGCATCATGTGGCTGCCTTGCTGATCCAACCATGCAACCATGTCTTCTGTCTCCTTCCCAGCAATGAGAGGGTCACAAAGTTCTGACTGACAGTGGGGCTGGGAGCAATGGCAAGATTTTGCCAGGGGGTTGGACAATTGAGATGCATGATGAGATGGTGTGGCACTGCTCTGATCAACTTGGGACTGACCATCATCCTTTGTCTGGAAATGATCCCTTCTTTCTGCTGCTGCTGCCTCCAAAGTACTGGTACCCAAAGAATGACAGTGTCGTTTGCTGGTATTATCTGCTATTGGATTGGTCAGCGATGACCGCAACAGTGGTCCGCAAGCCCATACTCCATTCATCAGATCAAGCTTGGAGTCTTTCTGAGAACTACTTGATTGAGTAATATCATCTGGCTGGACTCTATGATCAATGTCACTGGCATCAGTGTATTGCTTTTCCACCACTGTCTCACAGCAGGCCACGTCAGAAGTAATGGGGATAGAGTTAGAAGTTGTGAAACTTTTCTTTTTTTCAGAGCTTGCTCCTAGTGAAAAGAATGCTCTGGAAACTGAAGACTCACCAGGGGTACCTCTGTCTTTTGCCCACTTAACAGCTTTATTAAAATATGAACAATCCTTGTCTGAGATTTTGTTTTCACACATGTGTATCAAAGGTGGCGTGGCAGTAACTCCTTGCAATTGTGACCTCAACAAAGAAAATGAGCATCGCTCAAAAGCTGAGTTCTGATTGTGAGATTTCTTTTGTGTGTTGCCTGCTTTTGAGGGGAAAGAACTCTTTTCAAAAACACCAGACCTTTGATCCGCCTCATCAGAGTTTGTGAAAGGTGCAGGGACTCTGGTCATAACTTTAGTTTGTGACACATTTAATGAATCTAAACTTTCTGAACAATCACTCTGGACCTGAGATTTGACAGACGCTGATGGAAAAACAGGCAACGATAGCAGGGCATTCTCAGTTAAGATGCGTCGTATGAGAGGCACTTGCTCAGCTGTTCTTGAATCAGGCTTAGGAATTCTTGCAGCTAGCACATCTGTACTGCTTTTGATGTACCAAGGCCACTCATTAAGTTGAAGGGACATCACATTAACATCAGCATCACTGTCAGTGTCGTAAGCTGCAGGCTGCAATAGTCTGGACCATAACATGGTACTGAGATGAGTCTCATGCTTGCTGTCCTTGATGTCTGCAGCTGAAGCAGTTATTTCACACATATGGCACAGCCACTGTCCCAACTGGAGCATCATCTGTTTACACTTTGTGCAACACAGAGACACAGCAGGTCTAGCATCAGACCCACAGATGACGTCAGGCTGATTCTGGAGATAAAAGACCCCAGTAGTCAACCCTCCATGCTCGCTTTCCATGTGAACACATGCTGACTGCAGAGTAGACAGGTTTTCGCTGCACAAAAAGCACAGGAAAGGGCACAAGTCACTAGAGCCTGCATGAGAGTCAGTGATAGCACTGGTAATGGTGCGCATGAAAACCATAAGCATGGCATGCATTGCAAAATATGGCCAAACAGGTGCCTGCGCATCACCATCAAGTCAGATGAGGAAAAGTAGCAGCTGGCCACCACACACTGAGCAGCACTTGACTTCCTAAAGCTTACACAGAGGGGTGTGGTCAGCACTTTCAGCACAAAGGAGCAGGCACCAAAGATGTGTCCCTGGCATTTTAAAACATGCTGGAGAAAAAACTTTGGATTCGGGCTTGTGAAAGAACACTCCTCTCTGGGGCAAAGAAACATGTGACACTCCTGGTCGCTGGCTTGCTGAGTTTTGGCTTTGAAATAATGTGGCACCGTGGTTGTGTTGCATCGAATATGGTCTTTTATAAGTTTTAAAGAGCTTACCTTTAAGGCACAGTACAGGCAAACAAACTGGAAATGCAGTATGCTCTGATTTCAACGACATCACACCAGCCTCTAATCTCTTGTCCATGGTCTTGCTGAAGAGAGTTAGCCTTGATTCCCCTCCATTCTTTGCTTCTTTTCTCCTGGGAGAGAAGCTATCTTGTTCTGCATCGGTATCCGAAAAAGATTCGCTGTCATAGCTGTCAGACTGTTGCAATGACTTTGGAGGAATGTAATTACCATCTTCAGGATCATCTGGCTCAGATGATGAGGCTAATAAGCTCTTTCTTCCTCCTGTAGAATCGTCCATTTCACTTTCAGAATCTTCAGTTTTTGGGGTACTTAAGGATTCCCTTTTAAGTTTTCTTTTATTTACACAATGTCTGGAAGGACTAAAGATCTTTCGGTTTGGATTTTCTTCATTCCCATCCTCATCCTCATCCAGTAAGTTACCTGTCTGCGGCAAACCAGTTTGTGTCTCAGGGACAGAGCTGAATGGAGACCTTTGCCATGGAGCAGAGCCTTTTTCTGCCTCACAGCTGCCATCCACAAAATCATTGTGTTGGGATGCTCGATGGCTTGCAACGACTGACTTTTCTGCTCCTGAGAAATCACAAAAATCACATTCCCATACAACCTGGCTTTCACCCCCTACCTTTTCTTCATCCTCTTCACCAACATCTTTATTCTCATGATCATCTTTGCTTGATGCACTAGCGGCACCACCAAGCTCAAGGTTGGGTGGAACCCTCATGGTCAGTATGTCTCTCAGTGACATGTTGGAGTAGGACTTGAAAGAATCTATTCTCTTCTGCGCTGATGCCAGTGGGGTGCTCAGAGCCAAGCTGAGCAGTCTCGACTGTTTAGGTTGCTCTGGGCATGAACGTGAAGATTCGGAAGCTAATAAAAGCGAAGGCAACAGTGGTGTGTGGCTGGCTGGCAGCTTCAAAATATCTCTGACTCTCAGGTATGGTGCACAAGACTGCAAGTGCGATGTCACAAAGATGTTTTCGTGTGAGGCCACGGATGTGAAATCTTGCCTGGATGTTGCAGCAGACCATTTGTTTCCAGAATCACAGTCTGAAAGTTGCTGCTGCTGATCTTTAGTATAATCAGGCAGAGCTTGGTTGTATTCTGAGCTTGCTGTATCTGGTTCCTGTTTGAAAGTCTTCATAGATTCAATCTTCTGAGGCTCTTGACTCTGATACACTGACACAGATTTCGCATCTATTGGGCAAACATCTTCTGGGACCCCACATCTGTCTGCAGTGAGTAGTGAGGACAGCAAATTATAAGCAAATCTATCAGGAGGTGATCTCTGCACGCTGGATGCTTGTGAAGCTGAAGCGCACTTAATCAAAATTCTGCTTTCTTCAACATCACATGCAGACTTGACTGGAGAGCCTGAAGTGACTGGCCTGCAAATAGCAGTCTTCGTGGTCTGATCTTCTGAAGACTGATTTGTGGTCCTGTCCTGCAAATATCTGCCACTGTCATCATTTAAAGAGCTTTCCTTGTCTGAGTACTGGGCTTTTGTTAAAAGACGTCGAAGCACGTTGGTCATGCACTGACTGCTATTCTGCGATGGGTCTCTCATGCTTTTTCCTGAAGGCTTCACCAGCAGAAAATTCTCCACAGCTGACTGATTGGAAACACTTACTTCTTTACTGTCTGAATGGATGTGGTTGAAACTTGAGACTAAACTGCTTTTTCTTTGACAGTGTGGCTCAGTTGATGGTGGTTTCGTCCTTTTATGCTGACTTGGGCTAAGGGAGGAAGCATCTTGTTCATGATATTTAAACATGTCTATAGAGCGAACTGATTCCTCAAACTGTCTCTGCAAGTTTTCAACCCTGATGCATGAAAGCGGTGGACTGGTAGATGGCTGCACTTGACAGCTCATGACACCAACATTTTGCTGCGTGTGGTCAGGGAAGATACCACTTGGCACGGTCTGCCCAAGATCCTGTCTCTCAGGGTCTATCTCCATCTTGATGCAGACGTCTACCTCCGAAGGAATGTGAATGACATGCTGACCTTGAACCTCTTTTGAAGGGTCATCATCACCACCAGTTAGCTTCCCAGTGTGATTGCAGCAGTCTTCTGGCCACATCACTTCCTGTTTAATGCTGACAACTGCCTCCTCTCCCTCCATCTTTCTTGTTGCCTGCATTGCAGCTTGGGGAGATGAGCCAAGATAGGGTGCCTCTCTGCTGTCCCCACGGTTCACTGACCACGTATCAACTCCACTATCAGCTTCCATGCCCGAGGAACTGACAATGTTTTCACCAAGCAACTTTCCTTCACTGCACAAATTTGCACTGCTTGCCAAATCAGCCAGAAGTTTTGATGCACTGCTCCCCCACAGGTCAAAGTCTCTGTTTCCATCAGTTCCCACCACGTTATCGTCAGATGTAAAAGCACTCTGGTTTCCAGAAAAACCAGACCCTGGAGTAGAATTTGTTTCACCTCTTTTATCTTGATCACACATTCGCATCTGTTTGGCAGGTTTGCTGCCTACGCTACTTTCACCACAAGTCTCGCTGCCTCTTTTGGAAGCTCGAGCAGTAGTTCTGACTGGTTCAAAGAGGTCTTGAAAACTGTGACGATTAAGCTGGAGTCCCCTAAGTTTTTGCATAGACATCTGCAAAATAATTGTCTTCACTTAGTCTCTGACAATATGAACATGTGTCATTCATTTTAGTGACATCACATAAAGCATAAAGGGTGGTCTGAGTAGTCTGTTAGGATGGCAAAACTAAAAGATTAATCATACATTTGAATATGATGGAATACACATGCTGAGCATGATGGAGTACTCAGACTGAGTATAAGAACAGTAGTTAAGGATGTAAATGTTACACAGCCGCTGTAAGGAAAGAAAACTCTAATAGAAGCATTTCAGAAATGATGCTGTCAATATCATATCTCACACACAGTCTCTCTCTCTTGCCCATATGCACAAACCCAAGCATGTGCACACCCATAACTATCTTTCCTCTGTCTCAAAAGACGATTTTTACCTCTTGCTGAAAGACATGATGCTCCTTTAGGCCATGTTTCACTACTGCAGAACGAGTAAATGCAGCAAATGGACACAAAGGGCACATAAAGCAGTGTTGGTCAACAAGGTGTTGCAGCAAGCAAGGTTTGCTAGGGGTATCGAATGGACACATATTACACCAGTATCGTGGTAGCTCAACTTGTGAACCAAATTCCTCTGCACCTATATAAGTAAAAGTTAAAAATAAATCAATCCATAAAGTTATTAAAAAGAATAAACATTATTTACAAATTACTGATTTCATTTCATTATTTTACAGCAGTTTGTACAAAAATTTATTGACCACAATAGAAATAAAAACAACCTCCAAATAAAGCAGACATCTTCAGTGAGAGGCCAGGTGAGTCAGGAGTGTGGTGGGGGGGAGAGAGAGACCACAAGAACCTTCTGTACACAAAAAAGAACAAGAAAGAGGATGATGAACCTATGTACTCCACCTGAAAACCTGGCAGTTGTCTTGGCAACAAAGCAAACAACACTGAGTCATCGTTCAGTTCCTCTGATTTGCTTTCATGTGCTTCAGTCTGGCTTGAAATGTGACTGCTGGTGCTGTTGGTGACAGAGACATCATGAATTACAGCTGAAGAATGTTGATTGATCTTTTCTTCAAAATTGCTGATGTTGCAGGCTTCTGTAGGGTTCTTTGGGCGTACTACAGAGCACATAAGCTGGTAACTAGCCATCTTATTACCTTGAACTTCTGCTCATCAGTTCCTATAAAAAGTATAATTAAAAAGAAGGAATGCTCAAAGCTCAAAAGTTTCATAAATTTATCAATACCTAATTGGCACAAATCAATTCTTCTGAGACTTAATACACTTTGCTGAAATAACTTAATACAGATAAATGCACATGCATCCCTGAGCTTTATTATGCTTCACAAATGTTCCTTTTGTATGACTGTTATGATAGGTATTAATTGCCAGTTGTTAAATTAATGCCAGCTCAGTTTTTACTAGGTTGTTATGTACATATGAACAGTTTAGTTCTAGAAGAATATGAAGCTGGCAAAGAGTTTAATTTTTTAAAAAGTTTAGTGACGTTTATATGATGCTAATAAAAGAAATTAAACAGTGCTCACCAGAAGCCCTAAGTAATTGCTTGGAAATTTTTCGAAAAATACTGTTACATGTACACTCCCTTCTAGTTCTAAATTTTTCACTTAGAGCACAGATAGCTAGACCAAATTAGATAACAAAAACCATAACGAAGTTACTTTTGGCTAAAGAATGATTGAAAGAGAATGGGTGTGAAGAGCTTTGGTGTCAAGGAAAGGAAGTATATAAATGAACAGCAACTAAGAAGAGCACCTTTTTTAACAGTGGTGGCTAATAAAGTCTTGCTGCATTCCCGATGGTTTCTCTGCTGCTTTTGTTGAGCAGTCTGATATGTAACAGATTATATTTTAAGAAATACATGTGAATGAAACAGAATATAAAAATTCAACTGTATTTTAGTTTAGAGGTTAATATATTATGCAATTGTTTGCATCATATACTGCTATTCTAAAATGATACTATTTACTTAAATTATGTAACAGCATGTTAAACACTTGGAACAGAGCTAACATGTTATGGATGCTATAAGTACAAACAGGAAATTTATGTTTCACTGAAACCCGTTGCCACCACCGTGCATGAGTGCAGATGACCATTCAATGTTGACAATCTGTTTCAAACAGTCTTGTAGCTTTATGAGCTAGGAGAACAATCCCTTCTATAAGCGCACATAAGTGGTCTACGAATGATTTATTTTACTGATATGAGCATCTATAGTGACTGTTAAACTATATGCTTATTTTAATCCGACTCGGTTTGAGTTTATATGTTTACGACAGTTAACGTGGGCATTTTTGTCTTACATGGCACACATAATGCCGCGATATGTGACTGTCGACTATGCAGCAGTCAGTAAAATATATTTTTATGTGTCCTAGTAAATTTTAGTGGCAAATTATCTCGCATTCTCACCTACGCACTGCCATTTGAATGCCACTTGAGATAGGGCGACCCTGATTGTAGCAGACTACCTCATGATAATCCTGATAATAGAACAAAACTAACCCATACAGTGCTAATAACTTGCAAGAATTTAAAAACGTGCAGATAGACTTTTTTAATATGCAAAAACATGCATCCTTGCCACAAGAGCTCGAATTACTGTATTTTGAAAATATACAAGTGTCACAAGCACTTACCTGGGACCGGAAGTCCCACCCAAGGGCAGGTAAGCAACGACGATTAAAAAAAAGACAACAAACCCCAGAGTTTGTTCCCTTTACAGGTACTTTAATATCCTTGAAGGGAAGAAGATATCAATGAATCACTAATTTTTCGCTAATTAATAATGTAAAGGGTTGAATTTTTTTACCTTAGTGCATGATTTTATAACCAGTTAGATCGTGTTCTCCTTGGTGCTTACTCAACGGTGTGCCGCTCGCGCATTGTTCCGCTGCTCACCGTCTGCGACTCTGGCATCCTGGCCTTGACCTGAAGTGGACCCCGACTCGTACCTCGGGTGTAGAAAATACAAGTCCGCGCTCGTACTTTGCCCCATAGTTTACTTGCAGCAGCTGTCAAGGTCGCATTATCGTTGAGCGGTCAACCGTAGGGTCAGAGCATGATCAGAGTGTCACAAAGGTGTACATCGAGCGTGTGTTCATACGTGTGTGCACATGAGAGCGTGCGTGTGTGCGTGCAAGCGTGAGTGTGTGCATGTGTTTGCGATCGAACGTGCGTAGTACGAGGCCTTCATGCTCGACCCCCTCCCCACGCGCGCCGGCTCTGGTCCTTTACATGCTTTCTATTCTTGTCTTAAGCGCTAAATGCCATGGAATTATCACTACATGATATAGAATCCCAAAGGAGTATTAGAGAGAGATCAGCAGTTCTAGTAAAACTAATCAACAACCACACAGCTCCAAAATATAATATAGGAGTTGGCCACAGAAGAAAGAAACGCAAACATTAGCAAATAATAGAGCGGAAAAGAGGGAAGAAGTGGATGGAAAAGGCTGGTGAAGAACTGACGAGGAAACGGTGACGTTTGCTGGATTACGAAAATATTTATTAAAAATAAAGGTGGGTTTTAGCTGTCTTTAATATTCATTTTTCTTTCTTATTACCTAAAATTTTACAAAATTGTAAAATAAGTCATTGGCAAAAAATTGCAGGTGGTTGGCTATTATTTAATGGTGTAATGTGTGAAAAGATAGAGTACGTCTACTTTGAAGAAAAGATAAGATTGTGCACACACCGGCAAAAAGATTATCCAAGCTGAATCGCTGACTCGCACTGGATTTAATATAATAAAAGAAGAAAATTAGTATTTTCTATAAATATTGGTTAACCTTCATACACATATGCGGAGCGACCCTTCACACCAAGCCCAGTGACTCGGAAGACAGAACCGGCCAGAGGCTCGTGCTGGCGGAAATACTCTTCTGATTTGGAAATCAGTGCTGAGGTGACATAAAGTTCGTCCAAGTTTTTTCCTCCCCAGCAAAGGGATGTGATGTCTGATGTTGGGAACTCTATCGTCTGCAATAGCTTGCCTGTCAACACACAGACATGCAGACAGACAGACAAGCTAACTTTACATTACAGCGACCTCGCGACAACGTAAATACTACAATGACCTCAAGACAATTTTTTTCCACAAATAAGCTTTTTTTTTTCAAGGGAGGTCACTGAATATAAGGTCAACACACCTGTTTCGGGGTCGAACCTGCACACCTGGCCGCCACGGACACATGCCACCCATAGTTTGTCCTCTGTGTCGATTGTCATCCCGTCCGGGTTCCCTCGTACATCTGGAGCAAGCGTCTCGTAATCCACAGCCACTCTCTGGTTACCTAGCAACAGGTAGGCAATTTTCATATACCAAGTATTTACTGCAGTATATCGGTAAACAACGACTTGAGTGTTAAAATATATCATGGAAGGCGTACGCAAAGCATGGAATTGTATCACTAAAAGGTAAACGCAACTCAAAACAGTTTCCCAAAGTCTGTGTCCCTGATCATATGCCTACAAATTCATAAAAATATAGTGATGTACAGAAGGAGGTCTAACCTGTGACTTCACAAATGACCACTGATGGGTCTAATAACATATTATCTATATCTTCTATTGATTGTAGCCTTAACAGGTAAATGTATCCATGTAATGTCTGATATGATTTTGACTTTCTGCTGTTATCTATCTCGCGAACGGAATGGATGTTATTTAATAAGAATTTAGGGAAGTAGTATATTGCAGGCTAAAAGAAAGAAAACTGTATGTCACTAGACCTACAACTATTCATACTACACCGAACGTAGTCCTCACTTTACTCAACGTCCAGTTTCTTTGCTCGATAATCAAGACTAATATATCCTATGCATATTTTTTGCAAGCTGTGCAGGTATTTGTAATGCAAAGCTGGCAATCTTTGCGATATGAATGCAATATGACAGTTTTTAAAGCATGTACCAGTAAAACACACAAAACACAACTAGACATGTTGCCATTGACCTACTGACGGTTCCGTTTTCCAGGTCAAAGTCGAAGGCGTAGACTTTCTTTGGGGGCGAGTCGATGTAGAACATCGTTTTGTTGTCACCTGTCCAGGCCAGTCCGTTGGAGATGTAGACACCGGACAGGTGCTTCGTCACGGTGCGATCAAGGTCAAGGCTATACATTGACCCCATCGGAGGGTGTGGTGGACGTGGGATGAAGCCCATCGTACCTGCATTAAAAATGCATTTATAGCTGAGCACTGCACATTGAACAATCATTTTCTATCTCCACCTTAAAGAATAAATCAGGCTTTATCTAACCCCCATTGCATTCTTTTAAGCAAGGCCATAATCTCTGAGAGTCCAGGTACATGGGATATGCTCACCTGTCCACAAACGTCCCTTGGCGTCGCATTTGCCGTCGTTGAGGTTGTTGCCCGTGTCACGATCTACTTCAGCTTATGTCTGTGACTGTACCTGTTTCCCACTCAAGCAGAGACAAACGACGACCCAGCCGATGATGTATCCACCGCGTCTTCGTGGAACCACAAAGCTGACTTTGTCCTCTGAAATGATCGAGTATCGATGTTCTCTTCAGTTCTTTCATTTCCTTTTGAAATGAGTCCTCGTTTCAACTACGGTACACATTTAGTAAATATGAAGTTTTTGAAAGTGAGAACAGTGGTAGTCTGACATTATTCGCCAAACCAGTATCTTTCACGTACAAGCAGACGGCTGTCAGTAGGTGTCACGTGTAAGGACAGCTTGCCCGAGAACAGAACTGAAGTTCTTACTCATCTTTTGGGTTTCCCATCTTTTTAATAGAAGAGTTCAATAGCTTGTCTAAGAAAGGGGAGAAAATTATTGTAAGTACTACCTATCAAAGTGATAATGTTTGCGGCTGATGTTCAGGATGGTAGCGACCAAACGTCCAAACACTATCTAGAAAAGGACGCATTACAAACTGCTCATCTTTAGTTTATTAATTTTAGTATTCACTAGAGCAGACCTGGGCAAACGCCGGCCCGCGGGCCGGATCCGGCCGACCGGCCCGCCCGCTACAACCATTTTCTCATCCGTTCCCACCCCTGCACTAGAGCATACCAACACTCTGTTCACCTATCCCAGTTTCATGGGATTATGCCACAACATGCAAGTGAGGAATGAGTTGAACACTCACTGAGGTGGACTTTGGTGTCCTGTCCCGTCACGGAGTCCCATCGATGAACGTCGAGACTCCTGACGTCCACGTAGAAGAGACTTTGCGAGGTCTCATCCCAGTGAGGACCCTCGCCCACGGTCGTGCAGCTATTTTTGACCACTACCTCCACTTTAGGGGACGTCATATTTACCCAGGTATTTACCTAGAATTGGCAAACAATACTATTATTTATGTCATTATAGGCGTGAAACGAAGGTCTGGTAAAGAACAATCAAGAGAATACTGTTTTAACGATTGTGAGTATAATTTAGTTTGTACTTTATGGGGAAAAAATGTTCTTTAAAGTGCACTGCTGTCTGAGATTCTGTCAAAACAGTAATTATTATTATGATAAAATTTTGAGATTTTTATTTACGATTTTGTGTAATCATGGGCAGGAAAGACTGTCTCGACTTTTCGAACTGATGCAGACGTCAGATAAGATAAAACTTTTTGCAGACAGTCACGCCAGTCTTGTCAGTGTAGACGATGAATTCATTATGACCATGACTGACATGATGACCTCCAACGGTGTACAGATTGTAACATTTGGTTGTTACAGTTTTGTTAGATACTCCACTGTCACATAGGTCAAGGAACTCAGCAGAAATTAAACTGATATCGGTGTTTGCTTATTTTTTGCGCTTGGTGCTCACGCTTTGTTACGAGTTTCTGTCTAAGAGAGGAGGAGGAGGACGACGAGGACGACGAAGAGGAGGAGAGAGTAGGTTAAACACGACAGGTAGGAGAAGGCCGAGTGATTTAGTAACAAAAGTTAAATAGTATCACTTACTTCTCGACACACTTCGCTCTCGAGGCAAATGACAACACAGTTACGTGTGTGATTTAGCAGCAAGCTGTAGGTCAGCTGTCACACTTACGCCGGGTAGGTAAGGGGTAGATAAGGGGAATATCACGTGAGCATCCTCGATTAATGAACGAGCACGCTAACATTTTGACAAGCGTGGTTGGAGGTGTACTTTTATCGCGAGATTTCTTGTAAAAAAAAATACATCAGCGGACTAAAAAAAAATCTGTTAGGAAGTTATCATATAGTGATTGTTTTCAGATAAATATTCAAAACAAAAAAGAAGGAAACAACCGGCTAACCAATGGACAGACATCCATCCAGACTATAGTTCTCCCTCAAGTCCCAGCTCCCAGTAGAAAGATGATAAAGTGATGATTATTGCTGTTCTTCGAATTCCATCATCGGAAATATTGCTGCAGCAATACCTTATATTGCAAGTTACAGTATTTTTTTTTTTATTTGTTGTGTCTTTCTAAAACACAAGAAAGGAATACAGAAAAACTTCAATAAACATTTATTTCATCATGAATAATAGATACAATGTGGCGAAGAAGTATTTCTGTTATACACACAAAGGTATACACGCTCTGTTTAATCATGGTTCAAGATGCTTAGCAAAGGATGCTCTTGTTGTGAAACACAGCCGGGACACTGCACATCGGTGGTCAGATTATTTTGAGCTGAATGTACAGCTGTAGTTAACGTATATCATCTACCTTTTATCATCTACAAAATGCAGCACACATCACATGATGGCACGACGTTGGACTCTGCAGGCTGTTTCCATGTTTATCTTGCACAATTCCATAGTTAACGATTAAAATACACAAACTAAACACAATGGTTAATTAATTAGTCACAACCTCTTTGGGGATGATCTCACTATTATTCTTCATGTATGTAGAAAGCTTTGGACAACAGCACATATCAGAAGTTCAAAATTCATGTTTCCATTATGGAATCAATAGCAAAAAAAATTTTTTTAAACGATGAAGCTGAGTTTCACTCCAGAGAGTGCTGGGGAAAGGAGATGGAGATGTACAAATGTTCAGTTCACTCGTCAACCCTCGTACACAAAGGCAGGTCGTCCTTTCACACCGAGGCCTTTGACTCTGAAGACAGAGCCGGCCAGAGGCTCTTCTTCAAAGAAGTAGACGTCTGGTCTGTTGATGCGCGCGCTGGTGACGTACAGCTCGTCCAGGTCCTTGCCGCCCCAACACACGGACGTCACCTGCGAGGCCGGCAGCTCCACACTGGTCAACAGTGCGCCTGCACACACCAGCACGGACACGTATGAAAACACACACACCAGCATGAGCACACATACAAACACACACACAAATATACCAAAGCATGCGCACATGCGCAGACACGCGTCACAACCAAGAAATTGTTGTCAAAAAACTGGCTTTTTATGTTTATGATGCAATGAAATGTTTACACTCTAGTATGGATGGGTCTTAATACTGCTTATTACCTTTACTGTCAATAAATTTATAGAAAATATTGTAATAATATTGTTTTAACATTACTGTACTGTTTTGCCATTCTTTCTTTAAAGCTATGATTCTTGAATAATTAATCCCTCAACCAACCAATCAATCACTCATGCCTCTGTCTTTTTTTCTATTTTCTTTGTTTCTGTCATTTCTCCTCGCATCGACTCGTTTCGTCTCTCTCTCACTGTACCTCTTCCACCGAAGCCTACCTGTTTCAGGGTCAAATCTGCACACCTGTCCTCCCCCGAAGCATGCCACCCACAGCTTGTCCTCAGCATCTACTGTCATCCCATCCGGAACTCCACTGACAGAGGCAGGTAAATCTTTAAAGTCAACAGCCACCCGCTGATTGCCTGAATTCAGAAACTTGGACTTAGGTCATTGCCAGAAAATAATAACAGGCAATAATTCCTGATAACAATCCTCCGCCTGACGACTTAATAACGGCATCAAGACTCACAATATTTCAAGTTGCACCTTGGAGTTTGTCATGTTGTCCAACTTACTGATGCTGCCGCTCTCGACATCAAAGTCGAAGGCGTAGATTTTCTTGATGGGAGAGTCAATGTAGAACATGGTCCGGTTGTCACCAGACCAGGCCAGTCCGTTGGAGAGGTAGATGTCCGGCAGCTGCTTCTTCAACGTGCGGTCAACATCAAGACTATACAGCGACCCCATGGCAGGATGCGGTGGTCTTGAGATGATGCCCATCGTACCTTAAAAGAAGGATATGCGAGGGCGAAAAGTTAGCTTTCATGATGATGATGATGATGATGATGATGATTTATACATTGTTTTGCAAAAGTCCCCGTCGCATACATGAAATTATCATTTTCTCACTTGCGGACACACTTCAACATTTTGTCCACACACTTTGCGAGGGTCTGTGACTTCGTGTGAATGAAGGGAGATAATGCAGTATAAATATGACTCAGTGGGTATGAAAGGGAGATAACGTGTTGTGTGATGCTTGTGCACAAGATAGACGATGTGGTGTACCAGAAGTTTGAAGAATATTCTACATGGAGTGGAATTTTTCGCACGTAGACAGGTGTCGAATACTGAGAGTTGGAATTAATTTCTGTTCTCTTGTGCCAGCCCAAGGCAACCTTTGTGTTTTGTTATTAGAATGAGCAACTGTCACCAAAGTATGTGTAAGATGCACGTGACACACTCTACTATTCTCTCACCTGCCCACAGGCGACCCTTGGCGTCACACTTGCCGTCGTTGAAGCGGTTGCCGGTGTCGCGGTCCACCTCTGTGATATCTGTGACTGTACCTGTTTCCCACTCCAGCAACGACAGGCGACGACCCAGGCCGATGATGTATCCACCGCGCCGTCGGGGAACCACGAAGCTGACGGTGTCCTCTTAAAAAAAGTGTTAATGACGGGTGAGGATTTCTTCCACAGTTGGGCTGCTCTCACACTCCAACAAACACACACACACACGATACCCTATCTTTACAGTTGCTACGCATATCCCTCACACAGACAACCGCATTCCTAAGAACCTCTTCATCAGCTGTTACTTGGGTCTACATGCGAGTCTATAAAATTCTACAAGATTCTACACATCTCTACACGCGGGCAGACTCGAGGCGCCACCACACGGACTCACTGAGATGGACCTTGCTGTCCTCCCCGCTGACGGAGTCCCAGCGATGAACGTCCAGACTTGTGATGTCCACGTAGAGGAGACTCTGTGAAGCCTCGTCCCAGTGAGGAGCCTCGCCAATAGTCGTGCAGCTGTTCTTGACCGCTACCTCCACATAGGGCGAGGCCATGGCGACTGATGGTGTAAGTTCAATCTACCTGACAGAAGTATTAAAGTCAAAATATTTGTCATACACTCAAAAAATAAAAAAGGTCTCTCCGAGAATCGAACCTGGCCGGACCAGTACCGAACGTTTGTCTTCGAACGGTAAGATTTGGGAGATATTGGGAATGAAGAGAACAGAGAAAGGATCCACATAATATTTTTGGTTACTCAGGCAGATAACTTGAGCTCTAGCTAGTAGAGATACAGCCACTGTTCAGTGATGTACTTTATTGGAATTATTAGCTAATATCAAAAATATAAATTTTAAATCAGGTGACTTACTCTATGTATATGGATATCTAAAGTTATAATGGTAGAAGTGTGTTTTGTGTGTGAATCCAGTTATTCACACATGTCTGGACAGTCAAGGTCTGTACGATAGCCTGAGCAGAAACCTGAGCGCGCATTGTTCCTCCCTTTAGTCACGTGTGCGCGAAACATCTCAGAGCGCTCCCCCCACCTCTTGTCCTTGACCGGCTAACCTCTCATGTCTACTGACGGATCATGCTTAATGAAAATATACACACGTACTCAGGAGTGAGATTCAGTCATCAGTCATGAAAAGACATTGTAGACATGTACCACAGTGCATTCTCTCATCATACCGTTACTGATTCCTTGTCATCATCACACATACATGACAGACTGGTGACTGTACTAGTTTACACGAGGTTTGATTGTCATCGTGTTACTTGCTTATGTATGTCATCAGCTCGAAAGAGAGAGAAGGGGGAAGGGAGGGATAAAACCTCTATGTGCGTGTGTACGTGTTTGTGTGTGCAGATGGATGAGGGGGTTGGGGGAGAGTACACACGAATGAACAAACTTTTGGAGAATGCTCCAGCTTACATTTCCACTCACGTGTCTGTCGTGTCTGTGAGTTCCAGCACAAAGTGTTTGCACAGCAGACCAGAGGATGTGAGATGCAGTACACAATCTAGGTCAGGGTTTGGCGGCTCTGGAAATAGTTTCCATTTAGAGCCCGGATAATAGATGTCAGCGAAATGTTCATGTAGAACTTTTAGTACAGATGTTAAACCTTACTGAACACCCACTGCTGGCTGCTTTTAGTAACAACTGTAGCCTCCAAAATCTGATACAGAACTCCAGACTCTTTGTGTAGCGGGTTTCTAGTCTTTCTGTGTGTGTGTGTGCGCGCGCGCGTGTGTATGTGTGTGTGTGTACACGTATCTACGAGCTTGCGTGCGAGCGTGCAGCCTGACACAGACCCACGATGGTGTGAAAGCATATACAGTGGAGCAGATTCTGCCAGCTGCAGGCTGTAAATGAGGTTACAGACAAGAATTTTGTGCCAGGAAAGAATTCAGTCACAGAGAACTAGCTTGATAGGAGCGCAGGCAGCACGAGCTGAAGGGAACCCACAACCCAACTACAAAAAAACAAAAACGCACACACACACACACTCACAAACACACTGACACACAAATAGAAAAGCACTGATTAGAAAGTCCTCTAAAACTGAAGGCTGGTGTGGAATTTTGCAAGTTTCAAACCAGCAACCGTTGGCCGGTCCCCTCTGTCATGCTTTATTAAGGACAGTACACAACTCCCTTATCACCCTGTGCATCCTTCTTTGAAAAAAAAGCGGAGACCAAAAGTACATAATGAAGCACATATTCATATCATAAAGCTTGCCTTTATAGTTCTCGCTCATATAAAGTACGAAGAAATATCCCTCAAGATATCACAGTAACAATATCCTTGGTCCTTGAGAAACCACAAACAAGAAAACTGTACACCATAAAAAAAAAACACAATAAAAGTGTGTATATGTGTGTGATACTTCGTTCAGTTGCTAACTTAGAATAATCAAACTTTAAATATGAAATTACACGACAAGGCGGTTCAACGTGGGTATGTGAGTAAAAGACAGTACCAAAACCTGCTGAATTTGTTTTTGCGAGAAACTTTTCTATTTTATTTGATTTGACTGAATATTTCCGACAAGAGCTGTTTCGAAAGCAAGACGAAGGCTAAATGGACAGCCACAATCAGCCCCGTCATCGTCCTGGAAAGCAGTTTACACATCCATCGTGGGACCACACAAAGGTTTTATGTCAGGTCACAGAGTCACAGTCCACAATACTGCTTTTGTCAACCATAAGTCTGATTGTCAAGAACGAAGTTTATCACGATACAGTAGATGGAGAGTTACAATAACCGAGAGTATATGGTGCTTTAAAGAAAGCATAAAACTCTATAAAAAGACAATAAATTTGACGAGGTAGATACCACAATTAAACAAGATGAAAGTCACGTACACAGAAAAATAAAAGCATTTTACAAGAAAATGACAAGAGTGCAGAAGCAAATCAACAGTCACACACACAGAGAATACAGAGAATACAGAGAAAGAGATTAGGGGACAAGGTCGTGTCTAAAGGAACACACGAAAGAAAATGATAACTCTCAACTAAAAAATTAACACTCAAAAAAATGCCTGGATAAGATGAAGATACCAGTAGTGTAGGAAAAGGAATTTGACCGTAAGAAAAGTGCTATGCCACTGCCGGTGAGAGAAGGCAAAAGAAAACACGAAAGTGCGAGATGCCAGTGTCACATGAAACGTCAGCAGTTCTGTAACTGCTTGGCTCCAGTCCTGAAGGAAATGTCCTGTCTGCAGACTGTGCTGCTCGATTATAATAAAATTTCAACCAACCAACGAAAATATCTTCAATAAACTATATCCGCCTAAAGGACTAAAACTGAAGGAATAATTCAGACCGTGAGAATCTGTGACACACACACACATCAGGAGAAGAAGCAAAACTTTCAACACTTGCTGCAATGTTTCCGTTTCGTGTTTCAGTTTTCTGTCCGCAAGTTCACCATTTTCTCTAAACCCTCGTTATTCATGCAGGCTCCTATACAGCAGAAAGTAAATTAGCATTAAATTATTAGCTCGCAAACTGTACAAAAGCAGAACTGCGAGAGAAGACTTACTGTGTCGGGTTCAGGCAGTGACGAGGCTCTGGTGAAAGGAGGGGGACCTGCTGCCAGCACTCTTAACGGCTCCGCCTCCAGCGAGACTGATGTACAGGTCACATGCAAGTCACGTGAGCTTACAAGACTAGAGTTTATTTATAGCGTAAAAAAGACCATTAGGAAAAATGCAGGGTCATTAGTGTACCTTGTGTCTGTCGCTTTCAGCCATGTTTGCGTGTGACGTCACTAACGGTGTTTGTGCCTACGCGCTCGTCACACACACACAAACACCGCGCGCGCTCGATCGTGTATGTACAGACAGGCTGACCTGAGCCTGACATGACCCACCGTGACCTCTATGCAGACGAGAATCTGTCATCTGAAACTTCGTCGAAAACTGTTTCTCCTTTTTTTTCCGGTTGCTGGTGCTGGCAATCTTGATTTCTGATATAAGCTTCTGGTTCTACGACGTGGTTGACTGTCTGGCGTTCTTCTTTTGGTGACCACACTTCTTCCATCACTGCGTACTGTCTTTGGGAGAGTGTGTGTGTGAGGGGTTGGGGGTCTATGGTCGATGGCTGTTGACTGTTGGCGACAGAAAGTCTCAAGCCAGAACAGGTAATTTCGTGTAGATGTCCATGATATCCTTTGCTTACATCCTGAGTGAAAAGTGTTTGGTATCGACACCTTTACACAGGGAGGTGACAGATCAAACAAGATAAAAGACGAGGTCGACATTGTATCGAAATAGCTAATAACATGTTGGGCTGTCAGTCATAATGTCAGTAAGAATGTCAGTCATAATGTCAGTAAGAATGTCAATCATATTGCCAGTAATCATAATCTGTTCTGCTAGCTATTACAGTTCAAACGACAGGGCAGACTAACCCTGACTCAAGGCAACTACAAGAAAACATTTCCCTCTAACCCTCCATAAACGATGGAAAAAAAAAGCAGGAAATGCTTAATTTTAAGGGATTTATTTTCTGTAGAAGTTATATGAAACAAAATGGCGAAAGTGGTAAAGGAGGTAGAAATATATTTGCAAAACGAAAGAGAATAAATTCTGGAAAAAAAAATATTGTGCGGTGGTCTATAGGTACGATCCTGGGGCGGAATTGGGGGGAGGTAGGGAGGCGAGCATTGTTGTCTCCAACAAGAACCCAGGATCAAGTCCGGACCACCTTAAACTAAAGCTTGTACGTTCTCCTTTATTTAAACCCTTCACCCGTCTGCAGTTAGGGTCTGGTCTGGGAAGCCATCCATGTAGTTAGTAATTAATTTTAAACCAACTTCTAAAAAACATCTGCAGACAGTAATTAAAAATCAAGATTATCGCTTCATTTCGTGCAATCTCGTTATATTTTGCTTGTAATTATTGACAATTGTAGTGAAGAATTAATTTTTAATGTTTAAATGTTAAATTGCATTACATGTCAGGCGATTGAGCCAGAGAAATGGAATTCCCCGATTGACTACGTGACCCGATAGGTCAAGCCGCCCGCAAGGGACGTCACCGCGCGCGCGAAGCTGAACTCCCCCTCCCTCACACTCATCTCATCTCGCGCACTCCTCGTCGTCAGAGACACGACTGTTGTATATTGTTATCAATATAAGCAGCACCACAAAGTGGGGAAAATGGCTGTAGGGACAGGGTGTGGGTTGGTGAACGCTGTTCATTTTCCATGACGAAAGTTTAAAAAAATTAGAGAAAGAAATTACGATTTCGTTTCATTAAAACTGGTGTCATGTAGTGATCATGTAAAACCAAAACCAAACCAAACAAACAATTTAAAAAAAACCCAAAGGAGGTCTAAAATATTTACCACAGATTTAACAGAAAAAAAGAAACGTAAAAATTTGGCAGCAGTATCTTTTAATACTCTGGAAGATGGACATGATGAGAGGTGAACACCGAACCCCTCGCTGTTGTTGACAACAGACACCCAGAAACAATCTGACATAATCTAATTTTAATCTCGGTGTTTAAGCCCTCAATTATTTTATGATTTTATATATGGTTTAAAAGCTTCTCCCTGTAGTTAGCTTGTACTTTCAAAAGAAGTAAACACACTGTTACCCGTTTTGTCCCTTTAATGTCAGCAGGAGACAGAGCCGCCGAGAGCCAGCCCGGGCCCCGGGACAGACCTCTCCGGGCCCCTTGCACTTGTAATCGTAAATTATTTTCCCAGTATATAATGTATGTTTACAATTCGAATCTCAATATCTACACTCAAACTCAACTTGTGCATGTGTAACGCTTGGGTGTTCTGTCCTTAGACCTTTCTTTAAAAGAAAAAGAAAAGGAGAAGAAAAAAAAATCCACTGACCAAGGCGGGCCCCCTTGACAGCCGCGGGCCCGGGTACACCAGTCCCCCCTGTCCCCCCCTCTCGTCAGGCCTGGCAGGAGAGAAAGGGGCGAAGAGTAGGTGGAGTGGCGCAGTGCGCATGCGCAGATCATGGTATCTATGTGCCACAAAGATTACTTCCCTTCACTTTCTGTCACCGTCACCAGATAATGACAGTTTGTTGTTACTGGACACTAAATTTCACACATTTTCTGACCTCTGAATAGCAGTAGAAATGCAGGTAGCCATTTCAGGTAGGACCCTTAGATATCTTGCAGCAACAAACAATTCAATGTTCCGTAAAAGCTGTCCTTATTAAAATTAATATTTAACTAATTGTTATAGTTTCCTTCTTGTTAGTGCTATCCTAAACATTAACACCAAATAATAATTTAATTCTTGCATACAGATGAACACAGCCATCTGTGGACTTAAACATAAAATAGTCGGAGACATGGAGGAAAGAGAAACTGTTAAAAGTAGATAAAATAAAAGAAAACACCAAAACATGATTTGGTGGTCGCAAATTTATCGTCTATGGACAAGAAGTCATCTCGACAGTAACCCACAAGACTCCGGACCACCTTACTATGATAGACACACGAGTCTCTTATAAACCAGTGAAGTCTACTAATTGCTGTGAGTAAGCTGTTCAGTGTTTGCATACCGTTATTAACTAAATTAACAAAGCCAATACACATCTGTTTAAACAAAGCTCCAAGAGCAAGACTTATATACTTATCTCTTTAAACTAATAAAATTACAGTTGTCTCATTCGTATGTTTTCTTACAAAAACTGTTATATTTTGCAAAATAATGAAATGAATCAGATGTCTATTCGAAACCATTCAAACTGGTTTTTCCGATTGACTATGTGTCTATATACACGGTGTTACTGGGTGTAGTTTGGATTCTGTATACACCAGTAGTCGTTAGCAGTTGCTTCTACCAAATTTAAATTTCGCTTTTATGTAAAAAAATATACGGCAAGTTTGTGACAGTGTGTGTGTATTACAAAAGTAGACTAATTGTTGCATGGAAACACGTATAATAGACGAGGGATTTAGATACGAGAAGAAATGTCAAATACGTTTATCAATTTAAGCAGAGGTGGGCAAAGTTTCCATTTTGCCGGCTGGTCTCAATATTCTCAGAAGTAGACGCAAATGCTATAAAAACATAAATACACGAATATTTATGAAACGAACTGTTAGTTAAAATTTTGCGGCAGTCTACTGTTTTGCTCTTGGAAGGGATCAGATGAGAATCTTGGCACTTGCTGTCGTCTCCGACAGTAACCATGAGCACTCCGGACCGCCTTAAGGTAATTGTATTCATGTTTTGGCCTTAAACCCACATTTTCTTTAAATTACTTTGTACAGCTTAAGTTTCCCTCCATGCAGTCAGCAACTACTTTTTCAAAAAGTTCGATAACACTTTTCATACAGTACTAGAAAATTAATATTATCCTTCACTATCGTGAAATCTCGTTATATTTATTTAATAATTATTCAACACCGTGACAAGAAGAGATTAATTATATTGAAATGTTGAAGTCTCCTGACATTTATTGTCACTGGCAACAAAAGCGGAACCTGCCGATTACCTGTTTGTCATGACGTCACTCACGTGGAGCGGAAGTTCCCTTTGTTCCCCTCTGTACTCGTCCGCTGCTCCAATAACGTCCTCAGTTGGTCTCGACTACAAGTCTCTTGGAGTCGAAGAAATTTGAAGAGATGTCGGCCGCCGACCAAAAACTCAGCACGGACGTCATGCCTAGAAGTATCCTGAGATGTTCTTTGTTTAATTAACTTTGTGTGTATATATATATGTATACACACCCACACTCCTGACTTAGCAGACTAAAGAATCAATCACACACTTCTTGCCCTGACCAGGATTCGATGTATCATAAAGTACCACTGTCCTACAAACTGTTAAAGATATTAAGCAACTGTTCCGATGTCATCAAAATAACTTATAAAAATGTAACCCTGCACTTTATTATTCAGAACAAACCAAAAGTTGCGAAAAAAAAGTCATTGACGACGGTCTAATGGTCAAGCGAGTAGGTGGAGAGCCACTAAGGACGAGAACCCACAAGCACACGGACCGCCTTACGCATGTAGACAACGAGGTCCTTATAAAGTACAAACAAATATTTGTTGTGTTATGTAACGTTTCACTTTATTCATACAGTCAGCGACTAAATTTACATATTAAACACTTTACTGTCAACAAAGAGTCGAAATAACCAAACTTGAGCATCCTTATGCTCAAAACTGATGAAAAATGCTTTTCGATATCTTGATGAAATTCCATGAAAAATTGTCATTATGACTTGTGAAACTAAACAAATGTATGATCGCCCTTTAGCTATTGATCTGACTTTCCCGATTGACTATAACTGTACGAGGCCTGCACCCGACAGTTTATTTTTAAACCTTACAAACCCAATGGTCGTCAACAGCAGCGACTGCCGTCTTCTTCAAACATTCTTCTGTAGTCTGTTCCACTTTGTTGTTATTTCTCCAGTAGTCTGTATTCCTCATGTATTCGACTACAAGAACGAACAAACATGAAAAGTTTCGTGTAGGTTCTTCAGAAATTTATCAGCAACTACTATTTGAGATGAGGTATGAAATAATAATTATCTTATGTTTAATTAACAATTCAACGAAACACTAAATCGGTGAGAAGGAATGATAAATGTTGCAGAAGGAAAAAGAAGAATAAACTATAAATCGTTGGTTCAACATCGCAGAAAAAGAGGTGATGGTATAATTATTGTCACGTGACTTATTTAGCAGCAACAAACATACCCATGTATGATACTTCTTTTCGAAAAACAAATGTTCCTCGTCCTGTATCCAAGGTATCCAAGCTTCTCATTGACGAATGCAGTTAGCAAAGGAAGCATTTAAACTACAAAACCGATGTTCACAGGAAATAACGAATTACTGCAGATAATTATTATAAATGTTTGTGTAGGTTGTCGGTGACGCAGCAGAAGAAATAACATTGAAAAAAATAACAAAAAGAATGTTTCTTATTTTAAATCAGGTAAAAAGAATTTTCGAACGGCAGTCTAGGTTGTCGCCAGGTGACAGGTTTAGCAGCACCGGGTACTGCTGTCGATTCCGACTATAACCACCCGACTGTCGGACCGCCTTACATATTAATTGTTTATCTACAATTATAAACAATGTAATAGGCATATCAAGCTGTGCTAAGGTGCTTTATTTGTTCATACCATTCAAAACTAAATTTCTAAATAAATAAACGAACAAGGACCATAACCTTTAGGACAGTAAAAATTGGCTACATGGCTCTCAGAAATAATTATAAATAAGTAATTAAGGGTTATGAAATGCTAAATATTTGTTGAAAAGTAAACAGAATAATCGGAATTAGGTTTGATTATTATGAGTAACACTAATGTGGAGTTTCCCGATTTATTGGAGTGTAGGACAAGGGACATAGTCCACGGCCACAGTCATGGTTAGACCATCGACACTATTTACATATCTATGGTTAAACAGACTCAGGGAATATATATTGATAATAAACATGAACATTTACATTTAAATATAGAAACATAGGCGTGTATGTATATGATCAGATAAATAGTTTCTTGATGTAGAAAGAAAGAAGGAAAATATATTTATGTACAGAGAGAGAGTAAGAAAAAACGAGGAGAAGGGAAGTCATCACACTGTGAACTATTATTGTTGATGATTTTATTGGTGTCATTTAGTTCAAAGAGGAAAAGTGCTTCCCCCTAAAGGCGATTTTACGCTGTAGAGTAAAGTGGAAAATGGGGAATGTGGGAGGGGGATGAGAATAACAGCCAGTAATGAAATGAAAATACAGCACGGACAGTTTGACTGGATGCAAAAGCGAATGGTAGAAAACGAAAGAGAGGAGAGACATGGTCCCGTTTCTTGTCTCTAAACACCAGACAGAGGAGTTCTGTACTTTTCTGGAGTTTGTGAAGAATGTATAACGGCAGCCGGCAAGCAGACAAATAAAGATCATATCTGGCTATTACTTGTATAATGAACCTTCTTGCTTTAATTTTAATGGAGATTGTCTCTAAGCTTTCAGACCTTGGGATTTATGTTTTGTTCAATTTATAAATTTATTAAATCATTGTAATTTATTAATTTGATTTTTTCCGATTTTGGTTAAGGATGCTTGGTGCCATAATTTTGTGAGAAATTATATAATTATCTTTTTTTGTTAATACTTGTTTCCTACTTGTTTAAGCATGTTTCAAAGGTGATGGAGTCTTTTAATTTGCTGAGAGCCGATGGGTCCTCAGTTTCCAGAATTTCTTAGACTACCCTCCTAATATTAATAATAAAGTCGGACTATAAATAGCAACAAAAGATAGAATCATTTTTGCTTTCGGAGGACAGACATAACAAGAACCAAGTATGTTTTTAAATACTTTATTAGAACATGAAAAGATGTTAACAGTCTACAACGTTGAAGACAAGAAATAATGTGTCAGAGTTGTACTTATTATATCAGATTGTGTTCTTGTGTGTGTGTGTTGGTTAGTGAGGGGGAGAGATTCAAGAACAAATAGAAAAAGAACAAAGACAGATAGTGTTTTGCTTGTGATTTCTAGTCTTTATAATGACATTTGTGTTTCATGTGTCAGTCATTTCTGTGTTGTCTCTTTATAGTATTTGACATGTTCTTCTCAAGTAGTAGGTTTTTTAAGTAAAGACTTCATTGAAATAATGCGTTTTATTGCACAATCACAATCAGAAGGAGCATAATATATGAATCAATAAATAATCGATTGCGTATAAAAGAATAATAAAAACCTAAATAGTGCAGTAAGTTATAAGGACTAAAAATTATGGAAGTTTAAATCATTCTATGCCAAAAACACACAATGATAAGTAGTCAAGCAGTCAGTACTAACCGACAACGGGAAATAGGATACTTAGCTCAAAACCTGTCCTTTTCTCATGGTTCATTAGGAATATTTTAGGTTTTATTTATTACAGCCACCCATGTTGTTATCTCAAGTTTTTTGGGGTACCTTCGAAAACTCGGGACTGGTCGGTCAACCCTCATATACGTAGGCTGCGCGACCTTTATACCCCGAGCCTGTAACCCTGAAAACGGATCCAGCCAGTGGTTCTTCTCGGAGGAAGTACTCCTCGGGTGACCTTGTCGTCCACTTGTGACGTACAACTCGTCGTGGTTGCGGCCTCCCCAGCACATGGATGTCACCTGGGTGACTGGGAACTTGAGCGTTTGAAGGTGTGTACCTGCACACACACACAAAATGTATAAACAAAACATGAGTAAAAGTTAACCCATTCCCTATATTTCTATTTCTCTTCTCAGTCTCCTAATCAAATCCTGTTTGTAGACATCTCTTCCAGAAGCATCGCTCGAAGCGTGAGTAGTGTTCACACAGACAAACGCGTCCAAATGACGAGAAGCTGAGTACACGTGTACCTGTCACGGGATCGAATCTACCAATCACTCCCCCGTCGTAGAAGGCCACCCACAGCTTCCCCTCCGTGTCGATGTTCATTCCATCCGGCACCCCTCCGATGTCAGGAGCGGCAGTGGCCATGTCAATGGCTGCTCTTTGGTTGCCTGGCAACAGAAAACAGGGAGTTACACCTGACATCCTCAGAAACTCACAGAATTATGCATTTAAAGTTTACTGCTTGATTAAACATCTCTCTGGCTTGCAAGAACGATGTTTATCTGCTCCTAATAAAACTAAGATTATAAAGTTCTACTTACTGTGATCTCATCACAACAAATACACTACTGCCCTAGTGCTCTTGCATGTTGAAAAGCGAGAACATAAACACATGACATGTCAGAATGAAGCAGCAAAAGACAATCCCGTTATCATAGGTAAGTCTTTAACGGGTCTTTCGGCACAAAAAGCTTTGTAGCAAACACAGTAAACAGAGACTCACTTATGTTTCCTCCTTCCAGATCGAAGTCGAAGGCGTAGAGTTTCCTTGCTGGAGAGTCGATGAAGAACATGGTTTGGTTGTCGTCTGTCCACGCCAAACCGTTAGAAAGGTAAAAGTTCGTGGCCTGCTTTCTAACGGTGCGGTCAAGGCCAAGGCTGTACAGCGACCCTTGTGGGGGCGCTGGTGGGTTGGGGTTAGAGCCCATGGTACCTGGTGAGACAAAATAAGTGTAAAAACTAATCAAAGACAGTGGACTTCTTCCGCAAAGAAATCTTAAGTATCGTCATCGTCATCATCGTCCAGTGTTTCCTTTGTCCATTTTCTTTTTCTTGTACTTCTTGATTATTTTCCTTCTTTTATATAAAGGAACTTAGACCAAGCAGTGCAAAAATAAATAAATAAAAAATTTTAAAAAACTAAAAGAAAGAAAGAAAGAAAGAAAGCAAAATGCGCGCGCGCGCGCGCACACACACACACACCAAAAAAGTTGCCGCCCGCAGGAACTAAGGGTTAACAAGAAACTCACCTGCCCACAGACGGCCCTTGGCATCGCACTTGCCGTCGTTGAAGCGGTTGTTGGTGCCCTGATCCACCTCGACGATTTTTGTCACGGTCTGTGAGTCCCAGTCAAGCTGGGAGATCGTCCGGCCCAGTCCCACCATCAGCCCTCCCTGGCGCCGGGGGATAACGAAGGTAACGTTGTCGTCTAGTTTTGGACAGAGCAGTGACATCTGGTGTCAAGCGACACATGCTACCTGTCAAAAACTGTACTCTCCCACCAACAAGTTGTTCTACTGCTAAATTTATAATAACAGTGATGATGATGATGATGATGATGATGATGATGATGATGATGATGATGATGATGATGGTAATGGTGGTGGTGGTGGTGGTGGTGGTGGTGGTGGTGGTGGTGGTCGTCGTCGTCGTCGTCGTCGTCGTCGTAAGAACTCACCGAGGGTGACTTTGGTGTCCTCCTTGGTGACCGGGTTCCAGCGGTGTACCTCGTGACCTGTGAGGTCAACGTACAGCAGCGTCTGAGTGTCCTCATCCCAGTGAGGACCCTCTGCCAAATGCTTGGCGCCGTTCCTGATGGCTACTTCCACCCTTAAAGACAACATTCTTCCCTCTCGGTTGCGATCTCAGAAGCTTTGAATTCCTGCTGTCTAGTTGCTAGTCGCTCGGTAGCCAGAGATACAAACAAACTTTTGTTTACGCTTTCGCTCCGAATGCGGGTTACTCTGACTGCACAGATAAATATTTATTTTTCGCTTCAGCCAAGCAGTTTATTTAAAAACACACAGAACATTGGTTACAAACACGGGAGAAAATTAAGATCATCTTTTAATGTCGCTAACCTCGAGATCTTCGAACAAGTTTTCATTTTAACTAAATCACTCTCTGAAACATAAAAAGTTATTGTACAATATACATAGTTATTATTATATTATGTTCAGAATGGCTAGCATTAAAAATGATCGAATCCTTCATTTGAAGAAAAACTACGATGTTTCTTTACTCCTATCCATTCTTTAAGCACTTATTCAGATATACCTGATTATGTTCCGCCACCCGAGTGTCGTCAGCTTTCACGCAGCCTTGATTCTGAAATTTATAGCCCACCTTCAAAGGGTAATCTATGTATGTCGAAGTCAGTTGTTCAGATCACGTCAGCAAGTCACAGGTGATATTGTTTTCACCTACCTGTGTCTTTAAAACAAAAGGACTTCATCTGACAAGAAGGGGCACGCTTGTGTGTGTGTGTGTGTGTGTGCGCGCGCGCGCGCGCGCTTTTGTGTGTGTGCGTGTGTGAGGGGGAGAGAGAGAGAGATCGAGGGTGAGATACTTCAGCAAGGTGTACAACATGCTTCCCATCTGTCTTCTGGTTTCGTTCATCTAAAGTATTTCAAGCTACATTACACAGAGCTTCAGGCTGACTGAAAGGACAGAAGAACATCAATGTGGCCTCTTCATGTTGTACGAGTCGTCGTCGGGTGTAATCTCCGTTGGTGACGGCATCTTTATTTCTGTTTCTGATTCGAGCCTGATATATGTAGTTCATCACCTGAAATAGTTTGAACAGGTGCTTGTGTCTGTTGGTAAGAGGAATTTTCGGTCCGAAATTCTTGAGTTTAGTTGATTTGCCAGTTGTTATTTCTTCATTTGTTTATAGTCATTTCATGAATTATAACTTATTAACTTATACAGGTAGTCCTCGACTTACGACGGGGATCCGTTCTTAACGTGGCGTCGTAAACCGAATTTCGACGTAAGTCGGATCATACGTTCATACAGTACTGTACCATAATAACAGTACAGTACTGCAAACACTTAGCCTATCCAAACACCTATCCTAACACAGTGCCCTACATAATTATCAATAAACATAAGTACAGTAAAATAGTTTGCCGTACAGTACGCTTTGTTATCACTGTCGCTTTCATAGGAGCAGATCCTGTCACGTGTTCAAGGATGCGATCTTTATCCTTGATAATCGTAGCGACAGTCTAACGACTAAGTCCTAAAGACATGCCAATTTCTGTTGCTGTTTCCCCTTCTCAGATTGCCTTATGATATCCACTTTCACCTCCATGGTGATGACCTTCCTTTTCTTTGATGCACTGACCTCGTAAGTCGGAATGAGCGTCGTAACCACGAAACGACGTAACTCGAGACCGTCGTAACCCGAGGACTACCTGTACTCATGTTTTCACATCAGCCCTCACACATTTACACTTAGTCTCTCTCTCTCTATCTCACACACATTCACCTTCACAAACCCATTACATTAGCCTTTCCCTTTTTCTTTTTCTTACACACAAAAGTTTGAATAGTAAAGGCAATAAATAATTTTTTTCATTTTATTAATAACAGATTGCTGCTGACATTTTATTACTTTTCATTAGTGATCATACATTAGAGAAACGAACCTATTCAGACAATTCCTGATAATATTTACCCACTTTGTAATCCCCACCCCCAACATAAAATATTTTAGCTTTATTTGGATTTTGTTTACTCCGTTATGTTTGTGGAGTTAAACCGGACCTGTCATGCTGTAAATAAAGGTAGTATGTGGTTTTCAATATACAACACAGGTTACGTTCTCAGTATTTAGAAAACACGGACTTTAGAACATGGGGACCTTATATAATTTGGGAAAAAATTAAAAAAGCAAAAATAAAATTTTCGAACAAAAAACAACAACAAAACCAAACAAAAACGAAAACAACAAAACCAAACAAAAAAAAAAAAACAAACAAAAGAAAGCAATATGCACAGATCCCAGACTACAGATGCAAGCCCGCAAGCGAGCACGTGCAGGATGGGGGGGATAGGAGGGTTATGACACCCAGAGAATTTAATAGCAGTTGTCTACCTTTACCAGTAGTGAATTACAGACTCACGTGTCGGTGACGTCCCCTACACAGTGTCTAGCTCGGGGTTTGACCCCACACCCACTGAGTCAGCAATGGTACATCGTGAAGTGAGATGGTGATGGGGATGATTACCTGTCGGATGTTAATCACAGATGATAAGCTCTCGACTGTTTCCAGGGACACAACCATGGTGTTAATAATCGCTGAAGATCGGATCAGGGCTGCACTTTTGGCTAAAGACAAATACAGTCAAATCTCGCTACTATGCCACCTACCGGGAACCGGGACTGAGCAAAAGTGGCATAGTAGCGAGGGTTTGTAAAAACGGCTTTATTTGTGCAAGTTACCCGTCAGTCCAAAGCTCTCAAGAAGTGTCGGCTGGCGCTAGCTGTCTCCTCTCATTCTCCCCCTCACCTCTTCATCCTCCACCCCTCCCAGCCACATCCACGCACCTGCATCCTGTCGCTAGTCGACCCCCTCCCGCTCTCCCTCTGTCACGTGGCCGTCACCCGGCCAGCGACCACCACCCCCTATCGCCACCCTCCACCCTCCCTGTGTGCGTGCTAGGTTCCGTCCACCTAACTGCAATGTCCCACACTACCGTACAGTATAATAATCGAGCACTGCGTGGAATTTCACAACTTGTGCCTTTTAACAATCACAAAAAAGTGGCATAGTAGCGAGAGTAGGGGTGGCATAGTAAATTTATTTTACATTGAATTTATAGTCGGGACCGAGCAAAAGTGGCATAGTACCGAGAGTGGCATAGTAGCGAGATTTGACTGTACTACGCCACCTTCTCTCTCTCTCCAAAAGTGAACCATTTATAAACAAAAATATTGCACGTTAAAGCTCAGTTCTCTTTTTTAACTGCAACTTTAAAACATAAACTTACATATTACCAATAAATGTTTGTCGTGCTCTGCCTCGGGACGGACACTCCCATCACACATGCAGCCCAAACATTTCGCAGTCATACGGAAAGTCAGGCGACAATGCCACTCGATTTGTAAAGAAACTTTTTAATGACAAATTAACACGTATAGCGTGTGAAATTCCTTACTTTCACACTAAAGCAGATTTTTACCCGTTGCCCTGCCTACAGACAACACCTAGCGTGTCTGTCACGTGATTAAGACTAGTGGACTGTAACGGTTCACTTTGCGTGATGGAATGTTTGGCGGAAAAATAAATAAATAAAAATAAAACTTTAAAGCCAGCCTTTCCTTTGAAGGCAGCCGCCGCTGACGGTCTCTAGCGACTCCATCAGACATGTCAGCTTGTTATTTGTTATCTTTGTATCTTGTTTGTGTTAGAATATTACAAACTGCCAATTTCTAAAGCTGTTGTACTTCATAAATTAAATTTCAATCAAATTAACCTAAGCTCAATAGAAAAAAAGAAAGTAAGTGCACTTCACACTTTGGAAGACGGGCCGGTCGTAAGATATCCGAGGACAATACTTTGCCCACACCTGAGTTGAACACAATAGGATGTAGGGCTATATGAGCTAATAATGTCAGTATTATAACAATAGTCTCCTTTGTTAACTACTTCACAACAAACGTTCATTCGATATCACAACACGAAAACCGCTGTCGTTAATCAAAACTATTAAAATGGAAAACATCCAAGCAAGAAAATGGACGTAGAAGCAAATGCTATAAAAACATAAACACGTGAGTGTTTATGAAACGAACTGTTAGTTAAAATTTTGCGGCAGTCTACTGCTTTGCTCTTGGAAAGGATCAGATGAAAATCTTGGCACTCGCTGTCGTCTCCGACAGTAACCATGAGCACTCCGGACCGCCTTAAGGTAATTGTATTCATGTTTTGGCCTTAAACCCACATTTTCTTTAAATTAATCTGTACAGCTTAAGTTTCCCTCCATGCAGTCAGCAACTACTTTTTGAAAAAGTTCGACAACACTTTTCAACCAGTTCTAGAAAATTAATATCCTTCACTATCGTGAAATCTTGTTATATTTATTTAATAATTATTGAACACCTTGACAAGAAGAGATTAATTATATTGAAATGTTAAAGTCTTCTGACATTTATTGTCACTGGCAACAAAAGCGGAACCTGCCGATTACCTGTTTGTCATGACGTCACTCACGTGCAGGGATGGGGAGTAGCTGTAGCCTAGCTACAGCTACTGTAGCCGGCTACAAATTTTGTAGCTTGTAGCTTAGCCGGCTACAAATTTAAAAAAAGTAGCTTGTAGCCGTAGCTACATTTTAGAAAGTAGCTGTAGCTTGGCTACATGTTGGCTACTTTCACGACTGTAGCACTCTAGTAGTGTACAAAGTATAATGTCTTTGGGTTGTAGATTTGCATCTATATTCCAGAATGTTCAGCACGGCAGCAATGTAAAAGATAGAATGTCTTTGTGCGAGGGAGGAAATGATGTTCAACAATGTAGCGATGTTCAAAAATGTCTTTATTGCGACGAAATAGAATGTCTGTGCTAGAATGTTCGAGGGGAGGAGAATAAATAGCAGGGCTGATAGTGGTGTGGGACCTCTTTGTGAATTGGAGAGAGAGAGAAGTTAGGCCAGCTGCTGAGAAAAAGATACTGAATTAAAGAAACTTCAGTGTGGAATTCAATCTCTGTGTTATTTCTGGTACGACAGCACTCTACGTAGCCATTTGAAGTGTTGGTTACACGACCATTCGTCGACAGCGTGTCAGCAAGACGACGACAGCCACTGCTGTCACTGCTCGGTGTCTTGACAGCCAGACACCACGTGTCTCGCACGCTCAGTAACCGGAAGTACCGGGTCGTCCATGTGCGCGGAGCGATTTGAAAAACGAAGATGGACGTACCATCAATTTCCAGCCTTATTTGAAATTTTTTACATTTTGCGAAGCCACAAAATGTGGGTATAGTTTCAAATGCAAGAATTGTTGAGAGATTGTTCAGTCTGGCAGGACTTATCATGACAAAAGCTGCGAACTAGGGTGACAGACAGCAACTTCGAGGCCAAAGTTCTGCTCAAATTCAATTCCATGAAGGACTAAAAGAATGTAGATTTGTTTTAAGGTTACCGGTACACTCCAAAAATTAAAAATCCATATTTTAAATATCTTTAAGGGTTTTTAAATATAGAGTAACAAATAACATAAATATAGCACTTTCAAAACTGTTTTGAGTACCTAAAGTGAAATATTGTGACTTTAATCAACGATTTTGTTTCAAAACGTACAATCATTTAAAAAAAACAAATTTACACAATACCATAAGTCATATACCAAAGGTTTTGGATTTTTTGTAAACTAGAGGCACTGATAAGAAAACTGATGCATAAGGCGTTTTGATATCTCAAGATTTCTAGGAGATTTAAAAAATCAGACATGGTACCCCCCGACTCAGTGTGAATGTGGCAATTAAATATTTAGAAAATATTTAGAAAAATGTTAATTTTATCAAAAGTAATGTCTATACAGTCAAATCTCCCTACTATGCCACCCCTCTACTATGCCACTCTCGGTATTATGCCACTTTTGCTCGGTCCCGACTATAAATTCAATGTAAAAAAAAAATTACTATGCCACCCCTACTCTCGCTACTATGCCACTTTTTTGTGACTGTTAAAAGACACAAGTTGTAAAATTCCGCGCAGTGCTCGATTATTATACTGTATGGTAGTGTGTGACATCGCAGTTAGGTGGGATGGAACATAGCACGCACACAGGGAGGGTGGAGGCTGGCAATGTGGGGGGGGGGATGGTCGCTAGCCGGGTGACAGCCACGTGACAGAGGGAAGGTGTGAGGGTCGACTAGCGACAGGATGCAGGTGCGCGATGTGTTGGAAGGGGTGGAGGATGAAGAGGTGAGGGGAGAATGAGAGGAGACAGCTAGCGAAGCGACGATTCTTGAGAGCTTTGGACCAGACCTGGGCAAAGGACTCCTGCAGTCTCTGACCGGCCCGCCCGCCGTATATATACTATATATACAGTATTAGGTAAAACTGAGTTAACTATATTAGTCCGGCCCTCTAAAACCATCCCAATTTCTCATGCGGCCCCTTGGGAAAATTAATTGCCCACCCCTGCTTTGGACTGACGGGTAACTTGAGCAAATAAAGCCGTTTTTACGAACCCTCTCTACTATGCCACTCTCGCTACTATGCCACTTTTGCTCGGTCCCGGTAGGTGGCATAGTAGGGAGATTTGACTGTACCATATTCTCAAATGCATCACTTTGTAGCTTATGCATTTCTAAACAAAATTGCAAAATTTTACTGCTGAAGCACAAGCCAATCTTGAGAAATATGTTTTTATAGTTTAGGACTGGATGTCAAAAACGACAAACAGAGAAATTCAAGCTTAAAGATTTAAAATAAATATATCTTGTATCAGATCATTTTTGAAAAATATATTTCAGTGTTTATATGCTACATTTGACATCCTACTATATAATTAAAGTCTATTCTAGTATGCCAGGACTATACTTTTCACCCTATCAGCTTTTGGAAACAGTTTGTGTTCCTTTCTTTGTTTTCAGTGTCAGTGTTAGAAAAAAAATGCCTTATGATCTGCTTGCCTAAATTAGATTAAGCAGTGTTTTACTTATATTCCATGCAAACTCATTTATTTCAATGGTCTGTTGTTCATTGTCACAGTATTGATAAGAGGTTGACATTTTTCATCACCACATAACCTAACTTATTGAAAATTCCACCAGGTACCTGATACTTAAGCATCTGTTTAGTTTTCATTTCTAAGTAATAGGGAACAAATAGTTATAGAAAACAAATGTTTATCGGAAAACTTATATAATTTCTTTTGTCACTAAAAACAGGATGAGGAAAAAGATCCAGAAATGTTTAATATAATCGTAAAATACGTGTACTTATTGTGTGAAAAAGGCCGGGGAGGAAGGGGGCAAGGAATGAATGAAAGCATTTATGGATTCACTAAATAAAATTGTCGGTATATATCGCAGTTCTCCGTTTCTTATTATAATAAAAACTTTGTAAAGCAAGTAATAGTGTTTTGTGTGTTTGATGTTTGTGTATGTTGCTACAGCCAGCTGGCTACAGCTAACTTGTTATAACATCACGCTTTTAAAAGTAGCCAAAAGAAGCTGGCTACATTTTAAAAGTAGCCCAAAGAAACTGGCTACTTTTTTGCAAAATTGTAGCTGTAGTGTAGCCGGCTACATTTTGAAAAAAAGTAGCTGTAGCCTAGCCGGCTACAAATTAAAAGTAGCTTGCCCATCCCTGCTCACGTGGAGCGGAAGTTCCCTTTGTTCCCCTTTGTACTCGTCCTCTACTCCCCTAGCGTCCACAACTGGTCTCGACTACAAGTCTCTTGGAGTTGAAGAAATTTGAAAAGATGTCGGCCGTCGACCGAATACTCAGCACGGACGTCGTGCCTAGAAGTGTCCTGAGATGTTCTTCTTTGCTTAACTTTATATCTATATATACACACCCACACTCCTGACTTAGAAGACTAAAGAATCAATCACACACTTCTTGCCCTGACCAGGATTCGATATATCATAAAGTACCACTGTCCTACAAACTGTTAAAGATATCAGGCAACTGTTCTGATGTCATACAAATAACTTATAAAAATGTAACCCTGAACTTTATTACTCAGGACAAACCAAAAGTTGTAAAAAGAGAAATTCATTGACGGCGGTCTAATGGTCAGGCGAGTAGGAGGTTTGCCATCACTGACGAGAACCCACAAGCACACGGACCGCCTTACGGGTATTGAGAACGAGGACCTTATAAAGGACAAATAAATATTTGTTGTGTTATGTAACGTTTCACTTTATCCATACAGTCAGCGACTGAATTTACACACTAAAATCTCTTCCGTCAGCAAAGAGTCGAAATATTCAAACTTTAGCATCCTTATGCTTAAAACTGATGAAAAATGATTTTCGATATCTTGATAAAATTCCATGAAAAATTGTCATTATGACTTGTAAACTAAACAAATGTATGATCGCCCTTTAGCCATTGATCTGACTTTCCCGATTGACTATAATTGTACAAGTCTTGCACGCGACAGTTTATTTTTAAACCTTACAAACCCAATGGTCACCAACAGCAACGACTGCCGTCTTCTTCAAACATTCTTCAGTAGTCTGTTCCACTTTGTTGTTATTTCTCCAGTAGTCTGTGCGGTTGGTTTGTCTGTATGCCGCATGTATTCGACAACTAGAACGAACAAACATGAAAAGTTTCTGTGTAGGTTCTTCGGAAATTCACCAGGAACTACTATTTGAGATGAGGTATGAAATAATAATTATCTTAATTAACAATTCAACGAAACACTAAATCGGAGAGAAGGAATGATAAATGTTGCAGAAGGAAAAAGAAGAATAAACTATAAATCGTTGGTTCAACATCGCAGAAAAAGAGGTGATGGTATAATTATTATCACGTGACTTATTTAGCAGCAACAAACATACCCATGTATGATACCTCTTTTCGAAAAACAAATGTTCCTCGTCCTGTATCCAAGGTATCCAAGCTTTTCAGTGACAAGTGCAGTTAGCAAAGGAAGCATTTAAACTACAAAACCAATGTTCACAGGAAATAACGAATTACTGCAGATAATTATTATAAATTTTTGTGTAGGTTGTCGGTGACGCAGCAGAAGAAATAACATTGAAAAAAAAATAACAAAAGAATGTTTCTTATTTTAAATCAGGTAAAAAGAGAATTTTCGAACGGCAGTCTAGGTTGTCGCCAGGTGACAGGTTGAGCAGCACCGGGTACTGCTGTCGTTTCCGACTATAACCACCCGACTGTCGGACCGCCTTACATATTGACAGTTTATCTACAATTATAAACACTGTAATAGGCCTATCAAGCTGTGCTAAGGTGCTTTATTTGTTCATACCATTCAAAACTAAATTTCTAAATAAATAAACAAACAAGGATCATAACTTTAGGATAGTAAAAATTGGCTACATGGCTCTCAGAAATCATTATAAATAAGTAATTAAGTGTTATGAAATGCTAAATATTTGTTGAAAGTAAACAGAATAATCGGAATTAGGTTTGATTATTATGAGTAACGCTAATGTGGAGTTTCCCGATTTATTGGAGTGTAGAACAAGGGACAATATCCACGGCCACAGTCATGGTTAGACCATCGACACTATTTACATATCAATGGTTAGACAGAGACTAGGGGAATATATATCGATAATAGACATGAACATTTACATTTAAATATAGAAACATAGGCATGAAGGTATATGATCAGATAAATACAGTGTTCCCTCGCTACTTCGCGGTTCACATATCGCGGATTCACTACTTCGCGGTTTTTTTGAGTTAAGTATCGATCGATATTTTCGTGCTGGGAATTATCATTCTACAAAATACCATAGATACTTCAACAGGAAAAAGACGAAAAATGAAGCTGTATTAGTATTTCTATTAAAATACCATAATTATTTTGTAGATAGAAAGAAATAAATAATTGTGTAACAGAAATCCATTGCTATGCGTAAGCGACGAGCCATGATTGTTATCTCCCATCTCGCAGCCAGTTCGCATAAGTTTTTTGGGGTTTCTCTGAGTACAGTTATAATTTTTTTACACTAATTTGTTATTGTACTGTATTAATACCATGATTAATATATTACTTTACACTCACATGATATTGTTTTACATGTATATATTATTATTGCGTGTATGTCCCTACTTCGCGGAAATTCGTTTATCGCGGCTGATCATAGCACCTATTCCCCGCGATAAACGAGGGAACACTGTAGTTTCTTGATGTAGAAAGAAAGAAGGAAAATATATTTATGTATAGAGAGAGGGAGAAAAAACGAGAAGGAAAGTCACCACAATCTGAACTATTAGTGTTGATGATTTTATTGTTGTCGTTTAGTTTAAAGAGGAAAAGTGCTTCCCCCTAAAGGCGATTTTACACTGTAGAGGAAGTGGAAAATGGGGAATGTGGGAGGGGGATGAGAATAACAGCCAGTAATGAAATGAAAATACAGCACGGACAATTTGACTGGATGCAAAAACGAATAGTAGAATTGAGGAGAGGAGAGACATGGTCCCGTTTCCTGTCTCTAAACACCAGACAGAGAAGTTCTGTACTTTCTGGAATTTGTGAAGAATGTATAAGGGGCAGCCGGCAAGCAAACAAATAAAGATCATATCCTGGCTATTACTTGTATAATGAACCTTCTTGCTTTAATTTTAATGGAGATTGTCTTTAAGCTTTAGACCTTGGGATTTATGTTTTGTTCAATTTATAAATTTATTAAATCATTGTAATTTATTAATTTTTTTTTTTTCGATTTTGGTTGAGGATGCTTGGTGCCATAATTTTGTGAGAAATTATATAATTATCTTTTTTTTATTAATATTTGTTTCAGACTTGTTTAAGCATGTTTGAAAGGTGGTGGCGTCTTTTAATTTGCTGAGAGCCGATGTGACCTCTGTTTCCAGAATTTCTTAGACTACCCTCCTAATATTAATAATAAAGTCGGACTTTAAGTAGCAACAAAAAATAGAATCATTTTTGCTTTCGAAGAACAGACATAACAAGAACCAAGTATGTTTTTAAACACTTTATTAGAACATGAAAAGATGTTAACAGTCTACAACGTTGAAGACAAGAAATAATGTGTCAGAGTTGTACTTATTGTATCAGATTGTGTTCTTGTGTGTGTGTGTTGGTTAGTGAGGGGGAGAGATTCAAGAACAAATAGAAAAAAAAAGAAAGACAGATAGTGTTTTACTTGTGATTTCTAGTCTTTATAATGACATTTGTGTTTCATGTGTCAGTCATTTCTGTGTTGTCTATTTATACTGTTTGACATGTTCTCTCAAATAGTAGGTTTTTCAATTAAAGACTTCATTGAAATAATGCTTTTTATTGCACAATCACATTCAGAAGGAGCATAATCTATGAATCAATAAATAATCGATTGCGTATAAAAGAATAATAAAAACCTAAATAGTGCAGTAAGTTATAAGTACTAAAAATTATGGAAGTTTAAATCGTTCTATGCCAACTGACAACGGGAAATAGGATATGTAGCTCAAAAATTGTCCTTTTCTCATGATTCATCAGGAATATTATAGGTTTTATTTATTACAGCCACCCATGTTGTGAGGTTCAGGTTTATTGGGGTAGCTTCGAAAACTCGGGACTGGTCGGTCAACCCTCATATACGTGGGCTGCGCGACCTTTATACCCCGAACCTGTAACCCTGAAAACGGATCCAGCCAGTGGTTCTTTTTGGACGAAGTACTCCTCGGGGTGACCTTGTCGTCCACTTGTGACGTACAACTCGTCGTGGTTGCGACCTCCCCAGCACATGGATGTCACCTGGGTGACTGGGAACTTGAGCGTTTGAAGGTGCTTACCTGCACACACACACACACTGTATAAATAAAATAATAGTAAAAGTTAACCCATTCCCTATATTTCTATTTCTCTTCTCAGTCTCCTAATCAAATCCTGTTTGTAGAAATCTCTTCCAGAAGCATCGCTCGAAGCGTGAGTAGTGCTCACACAGACAAACGCGTCCAAATGACGAGAAGCTGAGTACACGTGTACCTGTCACGGGATCGAATCTACCAATCACTCCCCCGTCGTAGAAGGCCACCCACAGCTTCCCCTCCATGTCGATGTTCATTCCATCCGGCACCCCTCCGATGTCAGGAGCGGCAGTGGCCATGTCAATGGCGACTCTTTTCTTGCCTGGCAACAGAAAACAGGGAGTTACACCTGGCATCCTCAGAAACGTACGGAATCATTAAACATTTAAAGTTTACTGCTTGATTAAGCATCTCTTTGGCTTGCAAGAACGATGTTCATCTACTCCTAATAAAACTAAGATTGTAAAGTTCTCCTTATTGTGAGGCTGTGATCTCATCACAACAAATACACAACTGCCCTAGTGCTCTTGCATGTTGAAAAGCCAGAAAATAAACACATGACATGTCAGAAGGAAGCAGCAAAAGACAATCCCGTTATCATCGGTCTGTCTTTTAAAAGTTAACGGGTCTTTAGGCACAAAAAGCTTTGTAGCAAACACAGTAAACAAACACTCACTTATGTTTCCTCCTTCCAGATCGAAGTCGAAGGCGTAGACTTTTCTTACTGGAGAGTCGACGAAGAACATGGTTCGGTTGTCGTCTGTCCACGCCAAACCGTTAGAAAGGTGAAAGTTCGTGGCCTGCTTTCTAACTGTGCGGTGAAGGTCAAGGCTGTACAGCGACCCTTGAGGGGCGCTGGTGGGTTGGGGTTAGAGCCCATGGTACCTGGTGAGATAAAAAAGTGTTAAAACTACTCCAAGACAGTGGACTTCTTCCGGAAAGAAATCTGAAGTCTCGTCATCGTCATCATCGTCCAGTGTTTCCTTTGTCCATTTTCTTTTTCTTGTACTTCCTAACTATTTTCCGTCTTTTATGAAAAAGAAATGAGACCAAGGCAGTGCAAAAATAAATAAATGAATAAAAAATACAAAAAAAAAAAAAAAAAAAGAAAGCAACATACACACACACACACCAAAAAATGTTGCCGCCTGCAGGAACTAAGGGGTTAATAAGACGCTCACCTGCCCACAGACGGCCTTTGGCATCGCACTTGCCGTCGTTGAAGCGGTTGTTGGTGCCCTGATCCACCTCGACGATTTTTGTCACGGCGTGTGAGCTCCAGTTAAGCTGGGAGATCGTCCGGCCCAGTCCCACCATCAGCCCTCCCTGCTTCCGTGGGATAACGAAGGTAACGTTGTCGTCTAGTTTTGGACAGAGCAGCGACATCTGGCGTCAACGACACGAGTTGTGACATGCTATCTGTCAAGAACTTTACCGCCCCTTCCAACAAATTGTTCTACTGCTAAATTTAACAGTGATGATGATGATGATTGATGATGATGATGATGATGATGATCTTCTTTGTCGTCGTCGTCGTCGTCTCGTCGTCGTCTCGTCGTCGTCGTCGTCGTCGTCGTCGTCGTCGTAAGAACTCACTGAGGGTGACTTTGGTGTTCTGCTTGGTCACCGGGTTCCATCGGTGTACCTCGTGACCTGTGAGGTCAACGTACAGCAGCGTCTGAGTGACATCATCCCAGTGAGGACCCTCTGCCAAATGCTTGGCGCCGTTCCTGATGGCTACTTCCACCCTTAAAGACAACATTCTTCCCTCTTGGTTGCGATCTCAGAAGCTTTGAATTCCTGCTGCTTCGTCCGACACGATGTCGCTGTCTAGTTGCTAGCCGCTCGGTAGCCAGAGATACAAACAAACTTTTGTTTACACTTTCGCTCCAAGTGCTGTTTACTCTGACTGTACAAATAAATATTTATTTTTTTTGTTTCAGCAAAGCAGTTTATTTAAACACACATACAACATTGCTTACAAAAACAGGAGAAAATTAAGATCATCTTTTAATGTCGCCAACCTCGAGATCTTCGAACAAGTTTTCATTTTAACTAAATCATTGTCTGGAACATAGAAAGTTATTGTACAATATGTATAGTTCTTATACTATGTACAGAATGGCTTCTATTAAAAATGATCGAATCCTTCATTCGAAGAAAAACTACGATTTTTCTTTACTCCTATCCATTCCATAAGCACTTATTCAGATATACCTGATTATGTTCCGCCACAGAGTTTTCGTCCGCTTTCATGCAGCATTGATTCTGAAATTTATAGCCCACCTTCAAAGGGTAATCTATGTATGTCGAAGTCAGTTGTTCAGATCACGTCAGCAAGTCACAGGTGATGTTGTTTTCATCTACCTGTATTTTCAAATCAAAAGGACTTCATCTGACAAGAAGGGGCGCGCGCTTTTGTGTGTGTGCGTGTGTGAGGGGGAGAGAGAGAGAGATCGAGGGTAAGTGCTTTATAAACACAACTGACCAGGTCATATACTTCAGCAAGGTGTACAACATGCTTCCCATCTGTCTTCTGGTTTCGTTCATCTAAAGTATTTCAAGCTACATTACACAGAGCTTCAGGCTGACTGAAAGGACAGAAGAACATCAATGTGGCCTCTTCATGTTGTACGAGTCGTCGGGTGTAATCTCCGTTGGTGACGGCATCCTTATTTCTGTTTCTGATTCGAGCCTGATATATGTAGTTCATCGGTTAATGGCATGGTTCACGACATACCTGAAATAGTTTGAACAGGTGCTTGTGTCTGTTGGTAAGAGGAATTTTCGGTCCGCAATTCTTGAGTTTAGTTGATTTGCCAGTTGTTATTTCTTCATTTGTTTATAGTCAATTCATGAATTATAACTTATTAACTTACACTCATTTTTTCACATCAGCCCTCACACATTTACACTTAGTCTCTCTCTCTATCTCTCACACACATTCACCTTTACAAACCCATTCCATTAGCCTTTCCCTTTTTCTTTTCTTGCACACACCAAAGTTTGTTTGAATAGTACAGTCAATAAATAATCTGGTCTTCATTTTATTATTAACAGATAGCTGCTGACGTTTTATTACTTTTCATTATGCTAACACATTAGAGAAACGAACCTACTCAGACAATTCCTGATAATATTTACCAACTTTGTTATCCACCCCCCCCCCTCTTAACATAAAATATTTTAGCTTCATTTGGATTTTGTTTTCTCCTTATGTTTGTGGGGTTATACCGGACATGTCATGCTGTAAATAAAGGCAGTATGTGGGTTTTCAGTATACAACAACACAGGTTATGTTCTCAGTATTTAGAAAACATGGACTTTAGAACATGGGGACCTTATATAATTTGGGAAAAAGTAAAAAAAAGCAAAAATAAAATTTACAGACAAAAAACAAACCAAAAAAAAAACAAAAAAAAAAAAAATTCAAACAAAAAACAATAACAAAAAAAAAACCAACAACAACAAAAAACAAAACAAAACAATATGCATAGATCCCAGACTACGGACGCAAGCCGGCAAGCGAGCACGTGCGGGATGGGGAGGGGGATAGGAGGGTTATGACACCCATAGAATTTAATGGCAGTTGTCTACCTCATTTACCAGTAGTGATTTACCAGACCCCACATGTCGCGACAAAGCGCGGTGACGTCCCCTACACCAGTGCCGATAGCTCGGGTGACCCACACCACTGAGTCAGCAATGGTACGCGTGAAAGTGAGAGGCTGATGGGAGGATTACCTGTCGGATGTAAATCACAGATGAAAATCTCCCGACTGTTTCCAGGGACACAACCATGGTGTTAATAATCGCGGAATTCTTTCGATCCGATGAGGGCTGCACCTTTGGTTAAAGACAAATACTACGCCCCTTCTCTCTCCAAAAGTGAACAGTTTATAAACAAAAATATTGCACGTTAAGCTCAGTTCTCTTTTTTAACTGCAACTTTAAAACATAAATTTACATATTACCAATAAATGTTTGTCGTGCTCTGCCTAGGGACGGACACTCCCATCACACACGCAGCCCAAACATTTAGCAGTCATACGGAAAGTCAGGCGACAATTCCAATCGATTTGTAAAGAAACTTTTTAATGACAAATTTAACACGTACAGCGTGTGAAATTCCTTACTTTCACAATAAAGCAGATTTTTACCTGTTGCCATCCCACCTACAGACAACACCTATCTTGTCTGTCACGTGATAAAGACTAGCAGACTGTAACGGTTTGGCGGAAAGTCTTGTTTTTGACAGAACTTTTAGCATCTGGACCACCTGATTGCTGTGCCGAGCTTTCTAGTGTCACCTCTCCACCTCACCCACTCCGGGAGTTGTACCTGAAAGGTGGGCGAGCATGTACGACGAAGATTCTTCTTCATGACGATAACAAGACACACAGGAGTTGTACAGGTGTAGATCACTGTGGACCAGGCAGTGGTTTTCAGTTGTAATACACAAACGACCAACACCCACCGCTGACCCTTATCGTCCCTGATAGCCCAGCCCTGTCCATGACGCGAATAGGCATAAGAAGGCGGGGTGGGTGGGTCGGCACCAGCTTTCTTTACTGGGCAGGAGCACCACCCCGGCTGCAAGGCGGGGTGGGTGGGTCGGACCAGCTTTCTTTACTGGGCAGGAGCACCACCCCGGCTGCAAGGCGGGGTGGGTCGGGTCGGCACCAGCTTTCTTTACTGGGCAGGAGCACCACCCCGGCTGCAAGGCGGGGTGGGCGGGTGGGTCGCACCAGCTTGTTCTTCTGCGCAGGAAGCACCACCCCGGCTGCAAGGCAGGGTGGCAAGACACCCGGCTGCAAGCGGGGTGGGCGGGTGCGGCACCAGCTTTCTTTACTGGGCAGGAGCCCACCCCGGCTGCAAGGCGGGGTGGGCGGGTCGGCCACCAGCTTTCTTACTGGGCAGGAGCACACCGCCGGCTGCAAGGCGGGGTGGGCGGGTGGGGCACCAAGCTTCTTTACTGGGCAGGAGCAACCACCCCGGCTGCCAAGGCGGGGGTGCGGGTCGGCACCAGCTTTCTTTACTGGGTGCAGGACACACACCCCCGGCTGCAAGGCGGGGCGGTGGGTCGGGTCGGACCAGCTTCTTCTAACCTGCAGGAAGCACCCCCCGGCTGCAAGGCGGGGTGGGGCGGGTCGGCACAGCTTCTCATTACTGGGCAGGAGCACACCCGGCTGCAAGGCGGAGGTTGGGGTCCGCACCAGCTTTCTTTACTGGGGAAGCCACCACCCGGCGCAAGGCGGGCTGGGGGGCACCCATGGGCCCCAGCTTTCTTTACTGGCAGGGCACCACCCGCTTCAAGGCCGGGCGTGGTGGTCCCGCACCAGGCTTTCTTACTGGGCAGGAGCACCACCCCGGCTGCAAGGCGGGGTGGTGAGGTCGGGCACCAGCTTTCTTCACTGGGCAGGATGAGCACACCCCGGCTGCAAGGCGGGGTGGGTGGGGTCGGCACCAGCTTTCTTTACTGGGCAGGAGCACACCCCGGCTGCAAGGCGGGGTGGGCGGGTCGGCACCAGCTTTCTTTACTGGGCAGGAGCACCACCCCGGCTGCAAGGCGGGTGGGCGGGTCGACCAGCTTCTCTTACTGGGCAGGAGCACCACCCGGCTGCAGGCGGGGTGGTGGGTCGGCACCAGCTTTCTTACTGGGCAGGAGGCACCACCCGGCTGCAAGGCGGGTGGGTGGGGTCGGCACCATCTTTCTTTTGGCAAGGAGCACCACCCCGGGCTGCAGACGGCGGGGTGGGACGGACACCAGTTTCTACTGGGCAGGAAGCACCACCCCGGCATGCAAGGCGTTGGTGGGTGGGTCGGCACCAGCTTTTCTTTTACTGGCAGGAGCACCACCCCGGCTTGCAAAGGCGGTGGTGTGGGCGGGTCGGCACCAGCTTTCTTTATCTGGGCCAGGAAGCACCACCCGGCTGCAAGGCGGGGTGGGGCGGGTGCAACCAGTTTCTTAGCGGGCACCACCGTGCAAGGGGGTGGGCGGGTCGGCCACCAGCTTTCTTACTGGTCCCGCGAGCACCACCCGCTGCAAGGCGGGGTGGGCGGTCGGCACCAGCTTTCTTATACTGGCAGCAGCACCACCGCCGGCTGCAAGGCGGGGTGGGCGGGTGGCACCGTCTTAGCTGCACCACCCCCGGCTGCAAGGCGGGTGGGCGGGTCGGCACCACGCTTTCTTTACTGGGCAGGAGCAGCACCCGGCTGCAAAGGCGGGGGTGGGCCGGCACCAGTTTCTTACTGGGCAGGAGCACCACCCGGCTTGCAAGGCGGGGTGGGTTGGGTCGGCACCAGCTTTCTTACCTGGGCAGGAGCACGCACCCGGCTGCAAGGCGGGGTGGTGCGGGTCGGCCACCAGCTTATTCTTTACTGGCAGAGCACCACGGCTGCAAGGCGGGGTGGGCGGGTCGGCACCAAGCTTCTTACTGGGCAGAGCAACCACCCCGTGCAAGGCCGGGTGGGCGGGTCGCACCCAGCTTTCTTACTGGGCAGGAGCACCACCCCGGCTGCAAGGCGGGGTGGGGGGTCCGCAGCAGCTTTCTTACTGGGGCAGGAGCACCACCCCGGCTGCAAGGCGGGTGGGTCAGGGTCGGCACCAGCTTTCTTACTGGGCAGGAGCACCACCCCGGCTGCAAGGCGGGTGGGGTGGGTCCGGCACCAGCTTATTACTTATCTACTGGCTCGAGGTATAATACCATCCATACTCGCCGTTGCCTGGCCACTAGGACTCGGCGGTGGGCGTTTGGTCGAATTCGCACACTGTTCTTACTGGGCACAGCAGAAGCACCACCGGCTGCAAACTATAGGGTGCGTAGACGGTGTGCGTCGGCACCAGGCTTCTCCATACTGGGCAGGAGCACCACCCCGGATGCCAAGGCGGGTGTGGTTGGTCGCCCAGCTTTCTCTTTAAACTGGCAGAGCACCACCCCGGCTGCAGGCGGTGGTGGGTCGGCATCAGTTTCTCTACTGGGCAGTGTGCGTAGCCCCGGCATGCAGCGGTCTCGTCGTGCTGCACAGCTTTCTTTACTGCAGGAGGCTGGGGTCGCGTGCGGGTCGGCACCACTTTCTTACTGGGCAGGAGCACAACCCCGGCTGCCAAGGCGGCAGCGGGTGGGCGGGTCGGCACCAGAAGCTGAACTTCTTTAACTGGGCAGGTAGACCACCCCGCTGCAGGCCTTGTGGCATATACGCGATCCTTACCACTGGTGGCGTCATAGGCACCAGGTGCAAATTTCTCTGTTGGGCAGAGCGCCACCCCGTGCTGCTAATGGTGGGCGGGTCGGCACCAGCTTTGTTACTGCCGCAGGCAGCACCACCATCGGCTGCAAAGCTGGGAGACGAGCGTCGCAAGCTTTCTTACTGTGAGCATCCCCCCGGCTCGCACTACGTTACTGGGCAGGAGCACCACCCCGGCTGCAGAGCGGGCAGCGGCGTGCAGTGGATTAGGGTTCGGCCCCCCCCCCCCCCACCAGCTTTCTTGCTACTGGCAGGAGCTATCACCAGTCGTCAGTTGCGCAGCGGGAAGTAAATGCCGTGGGGGGGCACCAAGCTTTTCTTACTGGGTCAGGAAGCACCACCCGCGGCTGCTAATGGGTGGGGGTCGGCGCCAGCTCTCTGCGGCGCATGCTGTGTGTGGGGGTCTGCACCAGCTTTCTTACATGGGCAGGAGCACAACCCCGGCGGCAAGGCGGCAGGTGTGACATACTGGGTCTTGGCACCAGCTTTTCTTACTGCTGGGCGTGTCCTCCTCTAGTACGCCATGCAAGCTCTATAACCAATACCCCGGGCAGCATTTCCAGGTACGGGTGGCTGGCGGGTGGCACCAGCCTTTCTTACTGGGTCTAGTCCGATATTACGCACATATCATCCCCAGCTGCAAGGCGGACAGAAGTATATCTCTTTGGCGTGTATGGATGCGGCACCAGCTTTCTTACTGCGGCTAGAAGGAGCATCCACCCCGGCTGTCAAGCGTGGGTGGGCGGGTCGGCACCAGCTTTCTTACGGGCAGGAGCACCACCGGCTGCAAGGCGGGGTGGTGGGGTCGGGTCGGTAATACAGCTTTCTTAACCTACTGGCAGGAGCACCACCCCGCTGCAAGGCGGCGGCTGGTGGTGGTCGGACAGCTTTCTTTTACTGGGCAGGAGCACCCCCTCGGCTGCAAGGCGGGTGGAGTGCGGGTCGGCACCAGCTTTCTTTACTGGGCAGGAGCACCACCCCGGCCTGCAAGGCGGGGTGGGTGTGTCGGCACCAGCTTTCTTACTAGGCAGGTGAGCACCACCCGGCGTGCAAGGCGGGGGGTGCGGGTTCGGCACCAGCTTTTCATTCTTATGGCAGGAGCACCACCCTCTGCTGAAGCGGGGTGGGCGGGTCTCCCAGCTTCATACTTTACCTGTGGCAGGAGCACCACCGCCTGAAAGCGAGGTGGATGGCGGCGGCACGGCTTGCAAGGCGGCTTTACGACCGGATGTGTGGTCGGCCACCAGCTTTCTTTACTGGCAGGAGCACCACCCCGGCTGCAAGGCGGGTGGGTGAGTCGGAGCCAAAAACAAGCCTCTTCTTTACTGGTGCAGGGATGGCACCACCCCCGCTGCCCCCAAGGCACGCAAGGGGGTGTGGTGTTGTCGGCCACCAACCGCTTCTTTAACTGGGCAGGGGCAGCACCCCGGCTGCCCACGGCCAGCGGGGTGGGTGTGGCACCCAGCTCTTTCTTTTAACTGGGCAGGGTAGCTAACCGCCGGCGGCACACGGCGCAGCTGGCAGGGCGGCACCAGCTTTTTTTATGCGGCAGGAGCACACCCGGCTGCAAGGCCGGCCGTGTGTGCTGTCGGCACAGCTTTCTTACTGGCACGCAGCACCAAGGCGCAGCGGGCGTGGATGGGTCGGCACCAGATTTCTTATGGGCAGGGAGCACCCGGGGCAAGGCGCGTCGGGTGTTACTTTTTACTGGGCAGGGGCCCACCTCGGCTGCAGGCGCAGCGGGTGGTGGGTCGGACAGCTTTTCTTTACTGAGCAGAGGCACCACCCCGGCATGCAAGGCGGCGGTGGTGGTGGGTCGGGGCACCATCTCTTTGGCAGGACGCACCCACCCCGGCTTGCAAGGCGGCAGCCCACGGTGGGTGGGTCATCCAGCTTTTTTACTGGGCTAGGAGCACACTTCCGGCTGCAAATGGCAGCAGCGGGTGGGCTGGGGTCACGGCACAGCTTTCTTTACTTGGAGCAGCACCACTCCCGGCTGACAACGCGCCAGCGGTGTGGGTGGTCGGGCACGCTTTTTGCGGGCAACCACCGCTGCCAAGGGAGCGGACAGCGCGGAGTTTCTCTTTACTTGGACGTGAGCCACCACCCGGCACCACGCCGGCAGCTAGGGGGGTTGCACTCAGCGTTTTCTTTCTGGGCAGGTGTAGCACACCCCGGCTGGGCGGCGGAGCGGGTGGGGGTCGGCATACTCGGCCACCTTTACCTGGCAGGACACACCCGGGCTGCAAGGGGGTAGGGTGGGTGGGTCGGGTCGGTGTTGTCGGCACAGCCCATCTTCTTTACTGGGCAGCACCCACCCCGGCTCTGCCAAGCGAGAGAGGGTGGTCCGCACCAGCTACTTGAAGCAACCGCGGTGGCTCGCGCCGGCACCAGCTTTCTTCTACTGCAGGAGCAACCAAGCCGGCTGGTGGGTTGGGTCGGCACCCTTTCTTTACTGCTGGGCAGGGTTGTGCAAGTTGGGTCTACTGACGGCAGAGCACCACCCCCGCAGCGGCAGTTGCAAGCTTTTATCCTGGGGAACTCACGCAGCACTGGGTGGGCTCCGCACCAGCTTTCTTACCTGGGCAGGAAGACCACCCCGGCTGGCCAGCAGGCGGGGTGGTGGGTCGGGCACCAGCTTTCTTACTGGGCAGGAGCACCCACCCGGCTGCAAGGCGGCACGGGGTGGGGGGCGGGTCAGGCCACCAGCTTTCTTTACGCACGGAGCACCACCGCCGGCTGCAGGCGGCAGGTGGTGGTCGGCACCAGCTTTCTTACTGGGCAGGAGCACCACCCCCGGCTGCAAGGCGGACAGCGGGTGGTGGCGGGTCAGGCACAGCTTTCTTTACTCTTCTTTACTGGAGGAGCACCACCACCGGCTGCAAGGCGGGGACGGGTGGCGGGTTCGGCCAGCTCTTCTCTTACTGGGCAGGCACCACCCCGGCTGCAACGGCGGGGTGGGCGGGTCGGCACCAGCCATTTCTACTTGGAGCGCACCACCCCGCGGCTGCAGCGCGCGGTGGCAGTCGGCACCAGCTTTCTTTACTGGGCAGGAGCACGCACCCCGGCCTGTCAAGGCGGGGTGGGCGGTCGGCACCCACGCTTTTTACTGGGAGGAGCACCATCCCCGTGCTGCAAGGCGGGCGCGGGGGGCGCGGTCGGACACCAGCTTTCCTATACTGGCAGGCACCACCCCGGCTGCCAAGGCGGGTGGGGGGTCGGCTACCAAGCTTTCTGTTTAACTGGGCATGTGAGCACCTACCCGTGCAGGCGGCCGGGTTGGGGGTTCGCACCGCTTTCTTTACTGGGCAGAGCACCACCCCGGGCGGCAAGGCGGCAGTGGGCGGGTCTACCAGGCACCAGCGTTTCTATTATTCTACTGGGCAGGCACCACCGGCTGGCAGCGGGGTGGGGTCGTGCACCAGCTTCTTCTGTACTGGGCAGGACACGCGACCCCCGGCTGCAATGCGGGGTGGTGTGAGTTCTTAGCGAGTGAAGTGTGACCAGAGCTTTCTTGACTGGGCAGGAGACACACCACCCCGGCTGCAAGGCGCAGCGACCGGCACCAAGGGTCGGCACTGGGCCAGTTTCTTTACTGGCAGGGAGCACCACCGGCTGCAAGGCTGGGCAAGCGGGTGGTGCAAGGCGGGCAGGAAGCACTCTACCCGGTCTGCAAGCGCGGCAGCAGGGGTGGTGCCGGGCTTTCTTTACTTGGGGCAGAAGCACCACCCCGGCTGCTGCTCAAGCGTAGCAGCGGCGCGTGGGTGGTCGGCACAGCTATTTACTGGGCGAGAGCACCACCCCGGGCAAGCGGAGCCGGGCTGGGTGGTCCACCGCTTTCTCTTACTGGGAGAGCAGGAAGCACCACCCCGGCGCTGCAAGCGCCGCCGGGGTTGGGCTGTTGTCGGCGACCAGCTTTCTTACTGGCAGGAGCAGCACCACCCGGCGCCCAAGGCGGCAGCGGGCCATCGGTGTGATAACTGTTGCGGCACCAGCTCTTCTTACTGAGGAGGAGCACCACCCCGCTGCAAGGGCCCAGCACCAGCTTTCTTTTACTGGCGCCACCCGGCGTCAAGGCGGGCAGCGGTGGTGGTCGGGTCGCGGCACGCAGCTCTTACTGGAGTCTAAGGATGCACACCTCCGGTATGCTAAGGCGGCGCCGGAGGTGGCGTGGGGGTCGGGGCTTCTTTACTGGGGAGGCACCAACCCCCGGGTCTGCAAATGGCTTCGGCAGCTTTCTTTACTGGGCGAGACACCACCCCGTTGCAAGCGGCCAGCGGAGGTGTGGGCGGGTCCGGCAACCAGCTTTTCTTTACTGGGCAGGAGCACCACCCCGGCTGCCCAAGGCGGGGTGGGCGGCAGTCGGCACCAGCCTTTCTTACGGGCAGGAGCACCACCCCGGCTGCAAGGCGGGGTGGGGGGTCGGCACCAGCTTTCTTCTTACTGGGCAGCAGGCGCCACCCCGGCTGCAAGGCGGGGGGGGGATCGGCACCAGCTTTCTTTACTGGGCAGGAGCACCACCCCGGCTGCAAGGCGGGTGGGCGGTCGGCACGCAGCTTTCTTAACTGGGAGCAGGAGCACCACCCGGCTGCAAGGCGGGGTGGCGGGTCGGCACCGCTTTTCTTACTGGGCAGTGAGCACAACACCGGCTGCATGGGCGGTCGACCGCTTTCTTACTGGCAGGTCAGCACCACCGGCTTGCAAGCGGGGTGGCGGGTCGGCAACCACTTTCTTACTAGGGCAGGAGCACCACGTTCCGGCTTGCAAAGGCGGGGATGGGCGGGTCGGCACCACTTCTTACTGGGCAGGAGACCACCCACGCCGCTGCAAGGCGGCGTGGGCGGCGTCGGCACAGCTTTCTTATGGGCAGAGAGCACCACCTGCTGCAAGGCGGGCGTGGGCGTGGTCGGGCACCAGCTTTCTACTGGGCAGGAGCACCACCCCGGCTGCCAAGGCGAGGCGGCGTGGTGGGTCGGCACCCAGCTTTCTCTTCGGCACAGCCAGCGGCCGCTTGAAGGCCGGCAGCGGGTGTGGGTCTGCACCAGCTTTCTCTCTTACGGGCAGGGAGCACCACCCCGGCCAAGCGGCAGAGGGTGGGATGGGCGGCGGCACCAGCTTTCTTTACTGGCAGAGACACCCCGGCTGCAGGCGCGGCAGCGGGGCTGGTGGGGTCAGGGCTGGGGCACCAAGGGGCAGTCCGCAACCAGCTTCTCTTTACTGGCACAGGCAGCACCACCGGCTGCAGGCCGGCAGCGGCGGTGGGTGGCGTCTGGCAACCAGCTTGCTTTACTGCGAGCCACCCGGCTGCAAGGCGGCGACGTGGTGCGGTCAGACACCCACGCTCTTCTTTACTGGCGGAGCACCACCCGGCCTGCAAGGCGGGCGTGGGCGGTGGGTCAGCACCAGCTTCTTACTGGGGGAGCACCACCCCGGCTGCAAGGTGGGCGGTCGGCCACCAGGCTTTCTTACTCGGGCAAGGAGCACCACCCCGCTGGCCAAGGCGGGGTGGGCGGGTCGGCACACTTTCTTACTGGGAGGAAGCACACCCCGGCTGCAAGGCGGGCGATGGGCGGGTCACCAGCTTTCTTACTCAGCAAGAGCCCACACCCCCGGCTGCAAGGCGGCAGCGGGGTGGGGGTCGGCACCAGCTTTCTTACTGGGCAGGAAAGCACCACCCCGGCTGCAAGGCGGGCGTGGGAGGGTGGTGGCGGCACCAGCTTTCTTTACTGGGCAGGAGCACCACCCGGCTGCAAGGCGGGGGTGTGGGTCGGCCACCAGCTTCTTTACTGGCAGGAGCACCACCCCGGCTGACAAGGCGGCGCGGGTGGGCTGGGTCGTGTGCACCAGCTTTCTTACTGGGCAGGAGCACCACCCGCTGCCCAAGGCGCGCGGGGTGGGTGGGTCCGGCCACCAGCTTTCTTACTGGGCAGGAGCACCACCCCGGCTGCAAGGCGGCAGCGGGGTTGGGTGGGTCGGGCACAGCTTTCTTACTGGGCAGGAGCACCACCCCCGGCCTGCAAGGCGCAGGGTGGGCGGGGGGTGTGTATCGGCACCAGCTTTCTTTACGGGCAGGAGCACCACCCCGGCTGCAAGGCGGGGTGGTGGGGTCGGCACCAGCTTTCTTACTGGCAGGAGCACCACCCCGGCTGCAGGCTGGGCAGGGGGTGGGTGGTCGGCACCCAGCGTTCTTTACTGGGCAGGAGCACCATCCCTGCTGCCGTCAGTGGCGGGTCGAGGCACCAGCTTTCTTAGCAGAGCACCACCCGGCGCAAGGCGGGGTCAGCGGGTGGGGGTCGGCACCAGCTTTCTTTACTGGCAGCACCACCACCCCGGCTGCAAAAGGCGGGCGTGGGGTGGTCAGCTGATGCAAGGCTACTGGTCAGGAGCACACACCTCCCGGTGCGTAAGCGGTCGGCAGCCGTGGTGGTGTGGGGTTGTCGGCACCAGGCAGGCACAGCCACCCCGTCTTCGCAAGGCGGGGTACTCGGGCTGTTGTGAGGGCCGCTCTGTGCTGCGTGACCACCTGTCCGGCAGGAGCACCACCCCGTGCTGCAAAGCGCAGCGGGGGCGTGGGATGGTCGGCAACCAGCTGCAGGACCACACCCCGGCTCAACGGCCAGCGGGTGGTGGGTCGCACGACAGCTTCTTCTACTGGTCGCAGGACACACCCCGGCTGCAAGGCGCAGCGGGGTGGGTCGGCAGTGAGGTCAAGGCACATCGTCGGCTGTAGCTCTTTTACTGGGCAGTGAGCACCCACCCGCCTCCGCTGGTAGTGGGCTCGGCCCCGCACCAAGCAGGCGCAGAGAATCTGTGAGCGCATGCGTTGGTGGTCGCCACCAGCTTTCTGAGTGCGCATCAAAGACACCCCAAAACCCACCGCGTGCGAGCGCAGCGGGAAGCGTGGTGTCAGTTTCCGGCTCCATCGCCTCATAATTTACCGGCAAGCAGGCACGCTCGCCTTAGCGGTCGGGCGGTTCAGCGGCGTTGTGAGTCGGCGGGCACCAGCTTGTTCTTTACTGGGCCAGGCGCACCACCTCCGATTCGGTGTCAGCGGGGCACGGGGTGGGGTCGGGCACCAGCCTTTCTTTACTGGGCAGAGCACCACCCCGGCTGCATAGCAGCGCGGTTCGTGGTGGTGTCGGCACCACTTCTTTACTGCCAGGAGGCACCACCCCGGCTGCAAGGCGGCAGCTGGTGGTCCGCGCACCAGCATCTCTCAAACCCCATTTGTTCGTGTGTGAGTCGTCGACGTCTGGCCAGACACCAGGCGCATTATCCTTATACATGGCTAACGTAGCGCCATCCCTCACTGTCCGTGAAAATGCCTGGAAGGGCCACGCGGAAACACTGAAGTGCAGGTGCTGTTGGTGTTTACGTGTCGGTCGTAGCCTCAGCTTTCGCTAATCAGACAAGTGACGCTCTAACATTCCCCGTGGCTCTTGCCCAAACGCAAAGACACAGGCGTGCCTAAGAGACATGTACTGGTGGTGGATGATAACGTCGGCACCAGCATTTTGTCCTTCTTTACTGGTGTCGCTAGGCAATTTGCCCATCAAAACTACCCTCGAACACCTCGCGGCTTGAGTCAGAGGCCGGGTCAGCGTTGTTTTGATACGTTCTCGTCTTTTTCAAGCGATGCGAAGAGCACTAGGCTAGTTGTGTATGTGGTTCTGGTTGGATCGACGCAACTCTTTCACTCTCTATATACTGGTAGGAGCACAGGTTAGCACACTACAATCTCTAGGCTTCAAGCTTGCAGCGGGGTGGGTTTCGTCGGCACCAGCTTTCTTACTGGCAGCAGCCCACCCCCCCTGCTGCCAAGGCGGCACGGCATGGTTGAGTGTCAGGCACCAGCTTTCTTTTACTGGGCAGGAGCCACACCCCGGCTGCAAGGCGGCAGGCGGTTGATGTTGTGAGGTGCGGCACCAGTTTCTTACTGGGCAGGCAGCAACACACCCCGGCTGCAAGGCGGCAGCGGGAGGTGGCGCGGAGGTCGCAGCACCAGCTTCTC